>NC_092213.1:8113389-8133686 GCF_043381705.1 Parasteatoda tepidariorum
GCGTTTAAAAAAAATCATTCATTTTTTATTTTTGAATAAAAAGTAAGTTAAAGTAAAAAAAATAATAATTTTCTGATTGCTTAAATTTCAAAGTGATGTTTCATTAAAAAAAAAAAACCCATTTTTCTTAAAAGGTAGTGAGCTAAATGAAAATATACCTAAGTCCACATGGTCATTTTATTAGGTCACTCCTTTCTTTTAGCATTACCTTTTTGGGAATATTAGCGTGAAGGTTAAATTAAATTTTTACGAAGATAATCTTAACCATACAAATTTAATCTAAGAATGTATAATTAAAAATTAAAAACCCATGAATATATCTTTCAAACAAATAATATTTTAATAAAGGAGGAAATCAATAATTTAGAGAACATTAAATCTGGATCTCGGTTGGCGCCTCTGTAACTTGGGGCTCCAGGCGACCGCTTGTCTTGCCCGCCCCTTCCACCGGTCAACTTTTTTTGGAATAAAAATTATAATAGAATAATTGCACTAATCAAGAATTGCTTTCTTAATTACATAGTAAATGTTCATGGACATTGGGTGAAAAATTGAAAATCTGGGCACGAACGCATTGCAACATTTATCATAACGACTAAATCAAAATTAGAACCGCGAAGTCTTTTATTTATTATTATATCCTATAGATGGCGATACATATGCATTATGTCTTCAGTCCTTGAACTTGGAGTTGAATAACATTTAGAGCATTATAAATATTGTCCTTGAAACTCTTTTTTTTTTTAAGTGATGCTGCACTTCGTTTTCGGAATCTTATCCTTTCAAATAATGATCACTCCGTACGTTTCTCCATCACGCTGTATTGGGTTTTTAGCCTCACTGTTAAATTTTTCATCATTACTTTTTTACAGTGAAGTGAAAAAATTACTGAAATCGTTTGCTCTCTTCCTTTTTTTTGATTTAAGTGGTGTGTTTTTTTTCCCCTCCTGTGTTCAAAGATTTTGTTTTCTATTTGCAAACAGATTATTATCTTCAGTTCTTTTGTTAAACAGAGCAGCGGCTGAAAAAAAAAAAAAAAAAAAAGGCTTAAAAATTGACAATTTATTTTTGAAATAAATTAACACTTTTAAGTAAATTTTATTCNAAAAAAAAAATTGCATCCTTAATAATTATTTCCTAAATTAAACTAATGAATCAAACATCCAAAGATGAACTTGCCATTTTTTCGATAGGTTTGGAATTTTGACCATCATAATAAAAGAGGATCGATGCAATCTGAAATATCGATTGCCAATAGTTTTGTCAGTCGATAGCTGGGGCCCCCTCAAATGTTGATTTCACTTTTTGTTAGAAAAAAAATATTTTGCACTTCTTTTTAATCATAAAAGTCCTTTATCCAGAAATATTTAAAAAAAAGTAGTTTTTAATAAAAAATCATAATTTTTATTATTTTATTAAATATTTGTCACAAAAATTCTCAACAGTGAAGTACACAAAATTTTTTTGTTATTCCAGACTGCGTAACTTTAAATGAAAAATTTTGAAGAAAATCGGTTGGAAAGTTCTTGAGATCTCCTTGTCGTCGAGGATAACTGTGGAAGATTTTCGTGGTTTTCCTCCCCATGTAACATAAATGCCGCTTAATTACATCTAAAAGTCCTCATCGATGGCTAGTTTCTCCCAATGCTTAATCCAGTGATTTGAAAGTGCGACTTAAAGTTATTAATTATCTATTTTTGTTAATGGCAAAGTTTAAATATTAGTTATAAGGGATTCTAAATACGTAATTCTCGTTAACGCTCAGCCGCAGTCACAGGGACATTTTTATTGCATCCATTAACGAACTCACGAAGAATTTTTTAAATTTTATAACCGTCGTTGAACAGCCGCACAGTGGGACAAAATCGGAGAAATGCGGCCAAAATTAGAAAATTTACTTCAATGTTCTAAAAATTGATCACCTATAGGTTTTTTGGGTCGCTGATTTCAAATATGAAGTCAAAATTTGAAAAAGAAAAATTGGCGGATCCAAAACGGCGGATGATTATTGAAAAAATTGTAAATAAATAAATAAAAATTATTTACTAGTAGTTTTTGAGATCTTTGATTACAAATTTGTGGTTAATAATTTTAATAAATTAGGTAATGGATGTAAAATCGCAAATATTTATCAAAACAAATTTAAACTAAATAAATTGAATCAAAATATTTAAGATTGTTAACTGAAAATTCGATTATCGAATTTAAAAAAAAGTAATGAATCTATTTTGCTAGATATAAAAGTTTTTGAAAATGTTATAACAAAAATAATAATCTCAAATTTATTTTTATAATTTTTTCATTAAGTTTATCATTATTATAAAAATAACACGAACAATAAAAATCGATGTATCAGCCAAATTCGCAAATATTCGCAGCTAATTTTTTTTTAGTTCTTGAGTATATATACCAAACAAATGTACACATTTTTTTTTTTTACCTCGACAGCGTAAGGCTTTTTCATAGAGCACCCTAAAGTTACATATTCATTGTACAGGGCAGAAATAGGGAAATGGCTCTGGTTTTAATAGTATTTATATAAAATAATGAATTCATATATATCTCAGAAATACATTTATGTATAAATCATGCATAATTTTAATATTTTTATTTACTATAAGGATTTATCATATTAATAAAAATTTAACTGAAAAATTAAATTTTTTATTTTATTTCGACATTGTTTCCATGTAATTGCTATTTCCATTAATAAACCAAAAAAACAAAACACACCGTCATATTGTCACGTAGAATGACTAGGACTTAGTCTACAAAGTTGGAGAGCTTTATTTAACACAGGGCTCGAAAAACAGCCCGTCCGCCCGTCCTTGACGGTCAAAAATTCTCCGCGGACAACGAATTTCTCGAATCCGACGTCCGCGCGGACGGCCATTTTCCCGTTAATGTTCGTGATACATTCTCAATTTTTGTTATCTTACAAGAGTCTTGTAAGTTACAAGGCAGCAAAATGACCCACAATACAGCAACATACTGCGCATATATTGATGTTTTCTATGTCTGGGAGTACTGCAGCGGTTGAAAGGGGCTTTGCAGCAATAAACTTACAGAAAAACACAATGCGTACTTGTCTTAAACAAGAAGCTTTAAAAGCAATTATGAACGTCTACCTAAATGGAAAACCCCTTTCAGATTTCTGTTCAGAAACCTCTGTAAATCATTGGCTTGATTGTGGAACTAGCAAACGTCATATTTGATTCATTTAAAAAACGCAGTACCCTCGGATAACTTGACATTCCAGAAAACTTAACCCTTGTCATTTAAATTATTTCATAAAAGAAATACTAGGTTACTATTAATAACCTAGTATTTCTTTCATTACTGTATAATGTAATCCTAGTAACGACTAATTCATTGTGCAATTTATATAAATGTTTGTTATAAATAGGAGAAAATTATATTTTTATTTATTTAAAAGCGACGGGTTAGTTTCAACGGAGGACGGGTGCATTGTTGGACAAGCCGTCCTCGGGGACGGGTAAAATTTCTGAGTTTTTTCGAGCCCTGATTCAACACCTACAAAGTACAGTGAACAAAGTAACTGGGCCTCGGCTAGAGACATACAGTCTTTTATAGGAATAATAACAGGAAGTGACAGGAACAGGAAATGATATGCTAGAACATTCTAGAAACTAAGAAGAAACATAAATAATAAATAAAAGCTTATTTTAGAGTTTTATATTTTCTTACAGTTCTGCGGATCGAACCCTGAATCTCAGTCTTTCCAAGACGACGACTCCGACCTCTCGGCCACACTGATACGTCAATAGTCCTTGGACATTTTACTACAAAAAACCATATTAAGATTTGTTTTATTTTTGACCGCAAAAAATGATTTTTGTTCCACAATAAGCAGACCCAATTTTTGGGTTTGCGACTACTAATGTTTAATTACGTATCCTTGTCATTTTCAACACAATTCAGAAAACAAGGAAACTCCTGGTATTGGGGCAAACTAGCTTTCGCGGAGCACTTTTTGATGGAACTAACCCTCATTTACGTTACATGGAGAGGAAGACCACGAGAACCTCCCACGGTTAGTCTTATGGAAAGGGGACTCAAACCCATGATCCGTCTACCACTGAGGATATTTCCCGCCAGCACTGTGGACGGTGCAAACCGGATGCTGTATTCGCTTCGACCAGCCATCGCTGGGATTCGAGCCCGGTTTCACCTGATTGGAAGGTGAACGCTCTATCCCCTGAGCCATCGCGACTCGCCCGCGAAGATTTGTACCAATCAATGGATCATAATGCTAATGTGTACACAATTTTATTTAGTTCACTTAAACGGTTATGCTCTCTTCAGCAATATGCCGGCAAAGCTATTTTATAACGATCCCGTATATTGTAAACAATTAGAATAAGTTCTCCTTATTGCTGCTTATTGTGTCGCATATTCTGTATTCCTAAGTTTAATTTTTTCTAAATAGAATCGATTATTTTTCAAATCCAGCCATTCTTTCATTTTGTTTACGATTAACATAATTGTAAAATGTGCTTACCTTAAATTATAATCCCTATTTTTTTTAAACAAAATAAACTTTTTAGAAGAACAAAGAGAAAAGCTGATTCTGATTTGTGCTGATTGAAGCTGATTCTGAGCAGTGGTGGCTCAGAGTATAGAGCTCTCGCCTCCCAATGAGGTGACCCGGGTTCGATCCCAGCAATAGCTGGTTGATTCGAATTCCGCACCCGGCTCGCACCGACCACAGTGCTGATGTAAAATATCCTCAGTGGTAGACGGATCATGGGTTAGAGTCCTTTTGCCGTCAGGCTAACCGTGGGAGGTTTTCGTGTCCCCCCCTTTATATAACGGAAATGCGAGTAAATTCCATCAAAATGTTCTACACGAAAGCAAATTACTCCCAATACTTGATCCAAGAGTTTCTTTGTTTTCTGGATTGGGTTCAAAATTATAAAGCTACGGAGTTGAATATTAGTAGTCGTAAACCCAAAAATTGGGTTGGCTGTTCAACGACGGTTATAGCATAAAAATATAATAAAATTGATTCTGAGAAAAAATAATTAAAGCACGAAAAGGGACCACTTTTCCATGGCGCGGACCAGCTTTACTGAGTAATAACTCTCGGAGAGGGATAGAGATTTTCCTTCTTATTGATTCCAAAATGTAGTCATCTTCAAAATGCAACAGAAGGCAATCCAATCGCAATTTTTGTGAAAAGATATGGGCAAGGGCTACTCCCATAATCTTCCATGATAAATGTAGGCAGTCCAATGAAAAATGTAGCTAAGAGAGCGGTCCTTAAGTTTAATTGCTAAATCTAATAATAGTATATATGATGTGATACAGTTTCCTCACATGATGATCAAATACCTCTCTTCGTCATGAGCATAAAATTAATAAAAGTTTAAAAGTTATTGTTTGCCTGTTAAATATTTAACCATCCCTTATTTGAAGTTATTTACCCGTCATAATTATTTATTTATCACACTTTCTTAGGCTGTTTTGATACTATTATGTTTTTGATAATTAATCCTAATTAAAAAACTAAAACTAAAAGCTGCTTTTCATTAATTTAAAGTAATATTACGTTATTAAGCAAAATTTTACGATACGCATATTTAAATCAATGTCTTATCTTATTTTATTTTATTTTATGACCGCCGTTGAACAGTCGACCCAACGTGTCTTATCTTATTAACCGTTTCGCAATTATTAAACAGAAAATAAGTTTTATACACTTTTATTATAAGCTCTGCGTAATACTGTGATCCGACAACATATGCCATTGAAATAATAAGAAAAAGAAATACTGTTAAAATTTTTGATTTTCTTCATTTTTGGGGATTAACTTCTCCAAAAAACTTAGATTCCGATTATAATAAGAGTTGCCTGGAAAAGTAAAAGGTGGTCATTTACAGTCAAACGAATACATTATAAAATTCAGATTTTTATTTATTTGTGTAAAAATGCGAAATTATTCAATTTTTAGGGTTAAGTTCAAATTATGGGGTGGTCATTTGTGGTTAAACGAATGTAATTGAGCCGCGGTGGCCCAGGGGAGCGCTCGCCTCCTAGTCAATTAGCCCAGGTTCGGGTCCCAGCCGTGACTGGTTAATTCGAATTCTGCTCCCGGCTCGCACCTACCATAGTGCTGACATAAAATATCCTCAGTCGTTGACGGATCATTGCTTAGAATCCCTTTACTGTCGGGATAACGGGAGATGTTTTCGTGGTTTTCCTCTCCACGTAATGCAAATGCTTGTTAGTTCCATCAAAAAATTCCACGAAGGCAAAATTCTCCCATTACTTCATCAATGAGTTCCCTCGTGTTCTGGGTAGGGTTGAAAATTTCAAAGCTATGAAGTTGAACGTTGATAGCCGTAAGCTCAAAATTGTGTCGCCTTTTCAACACTGGTTATAAAAATAAATAATAAATAAATAAAAATAAATCGAATAATTAGCTCTAATTAATTAGTGTGTTGGAGGACACATCTTTAATCAAAATTAAAAGAAAGTGAAGGCAGTTTGAATTTTCGAGTTTCCTCAATTTCTGGGGCTAACTTTAAACAACTAATTGTAAGAGGTTTAACAGATGTAACAGGTCTCCAAATATTAAATTTGTGGAAAAAAATAGCAAAGTTAGTTGATAGCTTACATACACAAAGAACTATTTAATTCATCAAAGAAAACACCCATATTTTTTCTAAACTTTTGCCATGAAAGCGAAAGGTTGTTCAGGCAAAGGGGAAAAATCCTGGTGGACGAGTGCAATAATTTCTTGGGAGACTATTTTTACATCATTTTTGGTATAAAACTGCTTTTCTCTTAAAAAGTTGTCGCAATATAGAAAGAAGTGGAAATCAGTGGGAGATAGATCAAGTGAGTATGGAGAATGATGAAGAAGTTCCAATTGCAATTCCTGTAGTTCTGCCATAATCGTTATTGTTGTGTGTGGTTTGGCAATGCCATGCAATAAGACAGGAAACGATCTGTTAACCCGCGTCCCTTTATATATATTAACCCGCGTCCCGCGCCCCGCGGATTACCCGCGTCCCTTTATATATATTTCTTCCTGACGCTCTAATTACAAGATAAATATATTTCGGTACTTTCAATTATAAAAACAGTCTAATAGATACCGAAAATTAAAAAGTTTGTTACACTATCAGAATTATATTTGACTGAAATATTAAATCCAAAAAAAAAAATTAGTTTTGCATTTTTAGTTCGTAAATAGTAGTTTGAATTTTTTCTTTTCATTCGCATTCGAAATTTTATGACTAATTGATTTTGTAAATTAAATAGGTTTCAATGGTGAATAATTGTTCTAAATAGCTTAAAATAAAGGCAAATTTAAAAAATTTTGTATGGAAGTACAAAAAAATTGAACACAGTAAAAGACGCCGAAGTTTCATGCTGTGTTTCATACCCATAAATTATTGAAATGCTTTATGTAATATTTTTAACTTATTTTGACCTAAATGAATAAAATATAATGGAAAAAGTGTGAAAAATATGTTTAATGAAAATTCTGTGTCGAAGTGTTAACCAATTTAGATTATTTTCGTTACGTTCTTTTCTTTTATTTTATATCCGTCGTTGAACAGCCAACTCAACTTTGGGTTGACGACTACTAATGTTCAACTCCATAGCCTTGTAATTTCGAACCCATCCAGAAGACAAGGAAACTCTTGGATCAGTACCCTCAGAGGAGTGATTTGTTATAGGAGCGGGGAGGACTTCGTGAGTCAACAGACTTAACGTGCAGCAGTCACCATTTACTACACGGGGAGTCTTCGGCTGGCGAGGATCGAACCCTCGAACTCTTGGACATGGGCACAGTTTCCTACCAAACGACGCTTCTTACCAACCAGACCTCTTCTTAACGTTCTTGAAACATTTCATGTTGCTAGGTGGAGTATAATTCTATTCTGACCGATGATACAGATTTCATATAATCCTAATGGATCACACCTGCACCAGAGCAATTAAATACTCGCTTTAATCTTTTTTTAGTGATTAATATTTGTTTTAATTTGTGATTAATAACACTAAACCCGATTAACACTAGTAGTACTTCATTTACGCAGCACTAGAGCTGCACAATGGGCTATTGGCGACGTTCTGGGAAACATCCATGAGGATGATCCGAAGACATGACATCACAATTTCGATCCTCTGCGGAGGGGATGGCACCCCCACTTCGGTAGCCCAACGACCTGCAAGCGAAGTCGAGACTTTTACGGTAGAACAGTTTAACGAGGACAAATACCTCACACCCTCGGTCCCTACGCAGAAGATCGAAGTGGTCACCCACCCGCACACTGACCTCAGCCAGTGATGCTTGACTTCGGTGATTAACACTAGAAGCAAATATACTATTAATGCCTCACGAGGCCTGCGAGGCCATTGATCAGCGGTTCCCATTTTTTTTCGGCTACGGAACCCTAAATGGTCTACCTTCACTTGGCGGAACCCCGTATTAAAAAATAACATAGCAATGGTAAACCCAATTGAAAAGTTTGAATTGAGAAATTTGCTGAGAAATATTGTTGAGAAATATTGATGAAAATCTTTTACAAATGCTTATCTTTTTCATGTTTTATTCAATACATTGTTTAACAGAAAGAATATTTTTAAAAATAACATTTATTTTTGTCACTGATATTTTGCTTAAATAATTTCATAAAAATGATCGAAATATTTAATATATAATGAATTGTTTAGATAAGGAACATAATTCAAAAATCATAATCGGTTTAAAAAAATGTTTAAGTTCTAGAAATCCCTGTAACTCTTCCACGGAACATTTTTGGGGAACCGCTGCCATAGTTCAACGTAGGAATTCATATTTCAAAAAAGAGTGAAGTACAATCGTTCCTTTTTCAACTAATTAAAAAAAAAGAGTGTTTTAGTTTTATAAACCCTTGTGACCCATACTCGAAACCCTTTTGGAAACCATTGCCATAGTTCAACATGATTTTGATTTTCTTCATAAAATTGTGAACTCCAATCGTTCCCTTTTCGATAGATTAAGAAAAAAAAAGTAATAATAAAGTTTTTGATATTTTTTAGAGTTTTCGATGGTTTTTTTAAGCTGGTAAAATACGCACTTTTTCAACAAAAGAAAATAAAAAAAAGGTTAAATTTTATAAGCTAACGTCAAATAATAAGCTGTTAAATTTGATATATCCAACCCAAGGCTAAAGAGAATAGAANGAGGAGGGAAATCGTAGCTTCAGCTCTAAGAGCGGAGTGAACTATAATTCTCTTATTCCCTTCTATTCTCTTTAGCCATGTATCCAACCTACAAAATTCATTCTTGATTGGCATAAAATGATTCATATGACAAAATCCAAAATTAAAATTTTAATTAAACTGGTCGAATATTTCTCGAAGAATAAAAATTTATGAATTCTCTACATATTATTTTTATTTTTTATTGTCTCAAATGAAATATATTTAAACTGTTATAATTGGTTCAACTAATTAATTAAGTATAGGTCAATGCAGCGATTCCCAATCTTTTTTCGGGTATGGAAACCTAAGTGATCAATATTCTTCCGATGGAATCCCCACTTTATAACTAAAAAAGACAATTGTGAACGTACAACATATGAAAGACTGCTTTATTATCAAAATATTAGAAAGAAAAATGACATTTTTCATCGTTTTATACCCGAGGTTTAATTTAGGTTTATATAAAGTTTAGTTACTTAATTTTGGTTTGAATATCGCCATTGATTGGAAGTACTAATGCAATATTTTATAAATATGTGTCCGTTTCATAGTTTATTCTATACAATGTTATTTAAAAATTATGTATTTTTTTCCAAAAAAAAGTGCCATTTCTTTTTTATTGGCATTTTAGTTTAAATAATATCGTAAGGGCAACCGAAATATTAAATGAATAATGGAATATTGATTGGATCTAAATATAATTACAGGTTTCAAAAATACTTTTAAAAAAAACCTGAAATAGTCCCATCTCTCGGTGCCTGTTTTACTCTTCCGCGGAACCCTAGGGTTCCACGGAACACCATTTGGGAACCACTGGTTAAAACTTGCTGATTTATGTAAGCTTTTTCTTGAAATAAAATGTTATCGAATTCTGACATCATATGCTGTGGAACAATCGAGAATAATAAACATCTCTTAGAATGCAGAGAACAAGAACAATATTTATAATTAAAAAAAAGCTTCTCTTCAACAAATGAATTTGGTGAATGTATGAATTGAAAAGAGAGTTTGAGAATTCCCACATTGCTAATTATATTCTATCGTGATTAAGATGCCGTTAGTGATATTCGTCTTCTTAATGCAATGACATTAACGAACTAGCCCTCGGACAGCGACCTCTTGCGGTCATGGCCAAAGCAAGTGAATGACCATTTAAGTCTACACAAATCTTTAAGTGGAAGTTCTAAAATAATTTCGTTTTCGTCTAAGCGGATCGATGCATTTTCTAAACATCATTTGAGACTGGAACACTTTTTGAAAATCATTGCTGACTTGTTTATGGAGTTAAATATTTTTATTAAAATTGATATCGAAACATTTCTTGGGGCTCTCCGAATAATAATAACAAGAACAAATAAAAAAGCTTTCGAGCTCTCCGACTGGACGACCCTTTTATGAATCGATTTTTACTCGACCATTATCTGAACTAAAAATAAATGAGGTTTTAAAGGAGTAGAAAACAGACATTTGAAGAATTGTTCTGAGAAGGCATTCGTGCATTCTTTTTTAACATTTGCGTTTTCAAGAAACAATTTTCCTAAAATAATTTTTCCAAGTTGCAGTGTACTGATGCAAAATTTTTAAAAAAGTAAATAGTTTTTTTCTCACTTTTTATTGTTTTATTAACGTTTAAGACTGTAAAGTTTTGGGGTGGGGTGGGGGGAATCAAATATTTGATAGCGTAATCTGAAATTATATTTAAGATTATTGAAATTTTTTTAAGGCGATTCGGTTAAAAATAGAGGCACGGAATAGATTCTTTAAGATAGTGAGAGTATAATTTTAAACTTCACTGTGGCATACAGGGAGAAGAACAGTGGTGTAAATAACAACCTGCAATCAGTGTGGTGCCCCGGGGCGAGATTCAAAGGCTCTTGAAAAAAATAATACAACTTGTTACAATGAAAATATTTCTCTATTTATTAGGTAATTTTTAATATACTTTATAGAGGCACGGTGGCTCGGGAGATACAGCTCTTGCCTCCCAAAAAAGGTGATCCAAGTTCAAATTCCAACAGTGACTGGTTGGTATGAATTCTGTTTCCAACTTGCACCGAGCACAGTGCTGACGTGAAATATCCTCTGTGGTAGAATCCTTTCGCCGTCGGACTAACCGTAAGAGTTTCTTGTGGTTTTCCTCTCCATGTAACGCAAATACGCGTTAATTCCATCAAAAAACCCTCCTCAAAGGCAAAATTTCTCCCTATACTTGATCCAGGAGTTCCCTTGTCTTCTGAATTGGGTTCAAAATAACAAGGCTACGGAGTTGAACATTAGAAGTCGTAAACTCAAAATTGAGTCGGCTGTTTGACACCGGTCATAAAAATGAGGAAAATCCATTTAATACATAATAATAACACTTAATTAAACTGTAAATATAATTATTGTAAAATCATGTATTCTCACATTAGGGAGATTTCGCAATTTTATGAAATAAAAACTTTGAATATAATTATTGTGATACAGTGTTTTTATAAAAGTTGTGGAACAGCCGACTCAATTATCAGTTTACGACTTCTAATATTCTATCCGTATCCTTGTCATTTTGAACCAAATCCAGGAAACAAGGGAGCTCGTGGATCAAGTATTTGGGGGTAATTTCTGCTTATTCTACATTTAATGTACACTATTGTTAATTTCTGTAATAGGCTGTGCTTTCCTTTGTTTTCTAAACATTATTAATAATTGCATTTGAGGGTTTCATTTGGAAGACACTTTGATAATTTTTTTATAATTTTTCGGTTCAAAAGAGAACTTTGATATTAATATCAAGTCAAAGAATAGGTGAAACATTTCTTAAAAAATTCTAAAAAATATGTATAAAACATTTTTATTTTGTTTTTTACTTTATTTTTATATCAATAGCACAGGTGTCGCTAAAACCAATGATGATGCAATTATCATATGCGGTGGTTAAAAAAAGTCTTTTTATTCTACATATTTTTACAAAGAGAAANTACGGTATACTTTTGTCTATTTCTTTAACAGGTCTTGCTTTCCTTTGTTTTCTAAATATTATTAACAGCAGCATTTCAGGGGGTCACTTGATGGGCACTTTAATAATTTTCAATAATTTTTTGGTTCAAAAGAGAACTTTTATATTAATATTAAGTCAAAGAATAGGTGTCAACATTTCTTAAAACATGTATATATGCTGAAAAATATTTATAATATAATTTTTAACATTTTTTAAATTTCATTTTGTATTTTTATACAGTTAGCAATGATGTCACTAAAATCGATTATTATGCAAATTGGACATGAGCCGGGTTAAAAAATTCTGTGTAGCTGATATTTTATGTATATTATTGTTTATTTTGATTACAGGCACTTTTGAGGGGTCTGAGGGGGTAATTTGGTTCAAAAGAAAACTTTGGTATTACTATCAAGTCAAAAGATAAGTGTCAAAATTTCTTAAAACATGTTTATATGCTGAAAAATATTTATAAAGCATTTAAAATAGTTATTTTGGCCTTGTCCTCTATATAATTTGCACAGGACGACATGAGATACTGCCGGGTCAAGGCTACTATAGTGGATCAAATACGTTTGGAAAACATAAAGGTGTTCAAGCAAGAATCAGCTGTTTTTATCCTTGAGCAGTATAGATGTCAAGCCTTTATAGATGTCCTTCTTGGAATTTGGTTGTTGGTGATGCAGCAACTTCCTCAGTAAAAAGTTATATTATTTGGGATTATTCAACGCCTGTTTGTTTTAGTTAGTGCTTCTCCAAAACGGTGGAAGATAATAAAAGAGCAAATTCAATACAATGACTCTAAAAGATGTTTGTGAAACGCAATGTGAAAGCCAGTTAGAATGAGTGAAATCTGTCTGACATCAGATAAAAGAAGTAAAAATGAACTTTCAGAAGAAATTTATGATCCTAAAATTACCTCTGAAGCTAAATCTTTGGAAATTCTAATATCTGAATTTTCAGTTCCACTCTTATTGTATGGGATGAAATGCTCTCAGAAGTGATATAATAAGCCTGTCCATGCAATCGAAGGATTCATTCTTTCATTCCATGATTTAATTATAAACTGCTGTGCGTTTTTAAAAAAAAAAATACAGGGAAAGGGAATTAAATAAAGTTAAGGTAATTATATGCAAAAACTATTTGCTTAACCAATCAGAAAATTCCATTTCGCTCATCCCACTCGAACGGTTTATCGTATAATGTTCTAATGTCGACTGTGACCTTCCTCGTGCTTCGAACTATCTGTATGCCAAATTTCATCGCTTTCGGTCGGATGGTTTAGGAGTCTAAAAAAGACACACACACAGGCAGACAGACATTCATTGATATAAATACCAGCTGAATACCCGTTCTTCGCACGGCGTGAATAAAACAAAAGGTAAAGAATCAATAAATCAGTTCTGAAAAACATGACGAAATCGTGTTATAAACTGAAAGGCATATTTTAACGCAATTAAAGAGCTTGGTTTAATAACCATATAAGTTAAATGTTTAGGGGAATTAATGAATCAAATAAAATAACATAAAGTGGTTGCATTAATAAGGGTTATGTTTAATGTAACAGAACTGTTTTTGCTTTCACTTTAGTCTCAACCCAACTGATCCACATTAGTTTTTAGTAGGCTTGCGTGATATGTTTTTAATTTAGGCAGTGGTAAATAAAATAAAGCGAAGAATTATTAGTCTCATCTTCTAATAAATTGGTGATAAAATGGTTTCGATACAACTTTTTTTCATTCTTAAAATTTCACTTACCTGGTTCTACTAAAATCGATTTTCTTAGAGAGAAATTTACTAAGATCATTTCAATTTTTTATTTAATATTATTTGTACACTTTTTATTAATTTTATTATTTATGTTGGTGAAGTAAGCAGAACTAATTTTTTATAGTTCACCCCATTGAATAAAGATAAAATGTATTTAGCATCATGCCGAAGTGATAACAAATTGCAAATTTACCAATATCAAGTAATCATATCCCTTTCGAGGGGACGTAAAGTAGGGGAGAGTTGGATAAAACTTGATACCATTATTGTTTTTATTCACTACGGAATATCTGTTAAGGAAAACCATACATTATTTGTTTTGTAGCTACAACATTTATTGAAGCACCCAAAAACATATTTTAAACTAATTTTAATGACTGCGAAATAGAAAAAAATTTTATTTCCAAACTCTTACATATCCCGTTTTAGCATACCTGGGTTGGATAAAACGGGATAGGGCTTACAATGTTTAATTTTTTTCATATATATAAATATAAAATTATAAATAATGCAAATATATAAATAATATTGTTTACATATAGAAAAGCTCAAGTTTTCATCATACATTACAATTAGTCTTAAAGAAAGATGTGAAATCCTAGAGTCGAAAATAAAATGCTTAATAATGAACGTTAATAAACAAATTTTGCTTTACTATATAAAGAGACTAAGTTTTTCAAAAATATACATAGCTAATATAAATAAGTTGTTTAAAAAGCTTATGCCTACATTAATATATGGCTATTTTAAAACGTAATAATCCAACAAATAAATAGGTGGATAAAACGGGACATAAAGAACTCTATCCCGATTTATCCAACTCACAAGTGTCCCGTTTTGTCCGACTCCGACACTTTTTGAAACAAACATGGCTGCTGCCTAAATGTGAAAAGAAAATTAGATAGACTGCACATAAAAATATTGGTAAATAAATGGTTAATTAAATTTAATACTCACCGGAATTTTATTCCCATATATGTAGGCAGTACAATGTAAAAAACAACGCACGTAAATGTAGAAAATGGCAAAAAAATAGAGTAAAAAAGTTCTGAGACCTACAACTTTCTATCAAATAGTGATCTCGAGGCGGGACGCACCGAGAATGATATAATCACGGTCGAATAACACGTTTCTGTCGTTGTCCACTAGATAGCTGCAATAGACTGGTCACTAGGCGACGTATCCCGTTTTGTCCGACTATCCCGTTTTATCCAACTCTCCCCTACTTATTTTCACAGTATCGGTTTTAAAACTGTTTTGGTGCAGTTTTAATTATCTCCAAATATATGATAATACAATATTTTATACCAGTGGATGGTTAACTAAATATAAACACTAACAAGCTTCCCAAAACGGGAAGAAAATTTGAAAACTTCCGCTGTATCCCTCCGCTTATGTTATGCTTATGAGGCGATGAGTGAACAGGCTTAATATTGTAGGAATTTTTATCATTGTGATTTGTGTTTAAATTTACACGTGATTTTGCCATTCATAAGAGTTTTCTGAAATTTATAAATTCCAGCAGATCGTGAGCCCAAAAAATTTAACTAATTTAATATCACAGCGTAAAAAAAGTGTAAATTTAGCCATGTTTTCAGTGTTATTTGGCTATATTTGTGTAAAGTAGCACCGTAGGTAATTTTTTGGGTAGTATCATAGCAAGCTTGCCGAGTCTTCCGAATTCATTTGTTATTTGTTTCGTTGAAAGTTAGATTAAAAGAACGTGTTACATTGAAAACACTACAAGTATAATAATATTGGATTGTGTGTTTTTTAAAGCTACGGCGTAAAAATCAGTTGGAAGAAGTAACCCGGAAGTCTTACGACGCATTTCAACTCCTAGCCCCATCTATGCTTAGCTTCATATGGTCAACCATCCATATTAGTAGTCGTAAACCCATGAATTTGGGTCGGCTGTTCAACGACGGTTATAAAATAAAATAAAACCATCCATATTAGGCCGGGGTAGCCTGGTCAGTGGGGTGCCGGGCCCATGTCCAAGAGTTCGTGGGTCGGTCCCCGCCGGTCGAAGACTCCCCGTGTCGTAAATGGTGACTGATGCACGTTAAATCTGTCGAGTCTCAAAGTCCTCCATGTTCCCATAACAAATCAATACCTCTGGGGGTACCGATCCAGGAGTTTCCTTGTCTTCTGGATTGGTTCAAAATTACAAGGCTACGGCGTTGAACATTAGTAGTCGTAAATCCAAAAATTGGGTCGACTGTTCAACGGCGGTCATAAAATAAAATAAAAACCATCCACATTAGGGACAGAATGGCCTGGTTGGTAGGACACTGGGCCCATGTCCAAGAGATCGTGGGTTCGATCCTCGCTGGCCGAAGACTCCCCGTGCAGTAAATGGTGACTGATGCACGTTAAATCTGTCGAGTCTCAAAGTCCTCCATGTTCCCATAACAAAATCATACCTGTGGGGGTATTGATCCAGGAGTTTCCTTGTCTTCTGGATTGGTTCAAAATTACAAGGCTATGGAGATGAAAATTTGTAGTCGTAAACCCAAAATTGGGTCGACTCTTCAGCTATGTTTATAAAACCATCCATATTAGTATATTTGATACTTATTATATAACCCCCTTCAACACTTAAGTTTAGTGCGAAATACATTTGTCAGTGGCAGCAAATAAAAACTATACTATTTTTTATTTTAAAAAATAGAATTCTTATTAGAACTTGATGAGGATTTAAAATCTAACCATAAGTAGATATATAAATACCTCTACAAGCGTAAAAATCTATACTTGAGCTTGAAATATAATTACCTGAGCTCGAACTTCACGTTAGCAAAAAATTACCTTTCCAACTGTCAAAAAATACACCTGAGGTAGATTTATAATAACTTGAAGTGTTAAATGAAACACCTTAGGTTGTTGAATAAATACTTTCGCAAGTGTTAAAATATATACTTCAGGTTGATAAAAAATAACCTAAGGTTGGAAATGAGACACCTTGAAGTAGTAAATATCTACCCCTCCACAGATGTAAAATTAAACACCTCAGGTTGATACATATATACCTCTGGAGGTATATTTATTAAGGTAAATTTGAGGTTAATTTTGAGGTATTTATTTGCTCCCTTTTCAACCTAACGACGTATTTAAATAACAACCTCTTTTATACCAATAAAAAATACCTCATTTATACCTTGGTTTTTCCGCATAACAAATTTGAATTATATTATAACAAATTTGAAATGGGTTAAAATAATATAAGCCGGAAACAAACTACCGTAAAATAGTTTTATATGGGAAAAAATTAATCATAAAAAATTGTTAAGATTTGCATTTGGCGAAGACTTCTGATATTTAGCTAATTATTGGATAATAATTTGAAAACCTTAGAGCAGGCTCTGAATACACGGTTCCCAGTAGATCACTGAAGTCAAGCATCACTGGCTGCGGTTAGTAAGCGGGTGGGTGACCGCTTTGATCAGTCTGCATAGGGACTGAGGGTGCGCGGTATTGGTCCTTGTTAAACTGTTCTACCGTAAAGTGCTCAACTTCACGCGCAGGTCGTCGGGCTATTAAAGCAGGGGAGTCGTCTGCTCTGCAGAGGATGAAAATTGCAATGGCCTATCTTCGGAACCTTCTCAGGGATGTTTCAAAGACTCTTAGTCATTATTTGAAAAAAATAAAAACGGTGCCCAGTGGGCTATTGGCGGCGGTCTGGGTAATATCCCTGAGGATGATCCGAAGATATGCCATCGCAATTTTGATCTTCTGCAGAGGGGGTCAGGTAAAATGGAGGAAATATTAAAACGAAATAATAGGTATTGGAAACTACATTTTTCAAGGAATATGAAAAGTAGAAAGTAGTTTCATTTTTGTAAGATTTAAAAAGAAAAACGTAGGTCGTATCACTATCTTCATCAATTTCTATCACCAAATGAAATCCTCCCATGTCTTCCAAAAATGATGAGTTCTATTTTTTCGTTTCAAATTCGATAAAAATGTTATTATTTTTCCCCTTTTATTAAAAGTGAAAAAATAGTAGTCTACACTGATTGTCAGTTTCAGTTCTTTATGTATTTCGTTTAAGATCTGAGCAAGGTTTCCTCGCCGTTGTTTAAAGATAGATAATAGCATTTCTCTCTAATGGGATGTTATCTTTTAAATTACGAGGAAATTAAATCTCTCTTTAACCGGGACTTGGACTTAGGACCGGGACTTGGGACCGGAAAACTTGAGACTTAGTAAATTAACGTCTCAAAATGCTTTTAGTCGCAGGATAAAGGCACCTTCGGTCTCAGGGTTACCAGCAACTTCATCACAAAAATGCATGCAACGATGGTTTGATAGCTTTTTATAATATATCAAAATTTATTGCTAAATCTGGGAAAGCTCAAACCATCGGAGCAGCCATCCAGCCAAATCCAATGTAATAAATAAAAAAAATCCGATAAGCAACGATACAGTGCGGCAACGAAATGAGATGGCTGAAGGCGTTGAAATTTCTTTATTCAAACTTTTGATATCGAATGAATTTTCTCCTCAAGCTGAGGAATCAACCTTGCCAGGTAATGCAGGCTTTACTGTAGGCATAGTTCTGGTTTGTAAGGGTTGAAAAATTATTGAAGAGATGCTTTTTGCAAGAAGCTTGATTGCAGATATCAAAGGTAAATCTATTTTTAATACAGTCAAAGATTATTTTAAAGAGAAGAACATTCCTCTTTGCGAATACTATGTCTGCTGCCACTGATGGACCTTCTGCAATGGTGGGTCGACATCGTGGGTTTATCGCCCTTTTGAAAAGGGAGATACCAGATATTTTAACTATTCATTGCGTGATTCACAGGAATCATTTAGTTGGAATCTCAGAGATCGTTTGCATGAGTCATTGCAATATGTTCATCTCTGCTGTCAACAAAATTCGCAGTAGTATTCTCAACGATCGATGATTATTCAGAGCAGCTGCGTGAAGAACGATGAAGAACGCTTGCTACTACAGACCGAGATTCGCTGGCTTTCAAAACTCCTTTTGTAGAAGGAGAATTTTGGTCGGAATGAGTTCAGCCAATTTCCAATCTTATCGGATCCTAAAAAGAATGGTGAAAACTCCCTTTGATGATGCACACGAATATTGCCAACACCTTGACTCTTCGCACATGGACTTTTCTGACCATTTTAAGGTTGTTTTGTCCCTGGAAAGTCCCTCAGTGGGTTATGAACCCTTTTGTGAATATTGAAACAGTAGAGGTTCATATTCAGGAGGAATGGGTCGAATTTTCAACTAATGAAACTTTGATGGAAACTAATGGATTTGGTGGATTTTCAACTAATGAAAATGGTGATCGTCTAACAGAATTTTTGCTTCAAAGTAACATCAGTCGCCCTCACCCTGGACTGTGGATTATCGTTAAACTTTTTTTAATAACCTTCCCTTCCTCCCACCTTGTCGAAAGAAGATTCAGTGCCGTGACGTATCTAGTCACAAAAAAAAGAGAAATTGATCCGAAATCGTGCAACTAGGGGACTTCCCTTCACTAAAAATATTGAAACGAACGTTAAGAAATTGGTTCTGAACCATTAAGTATAATCATCCCACTAACATAATTACTTGAATGCTTCGTTGATACTACTTTTTAGAGTTAAAAAATTATTTTAGGTGCTTTTTTAATTATCTAATTAAGAATGAACTAGGAGGCTCCGCCCCCTGCTCGCTAACGAATCCAACCCCCGAGAATTGCTACGCAATCCTATGTGGTTTATCGCAATCCAAGGATCGTGGCTACGCAATCCATGGATCGCTGCGCTCGCTCGCCAATGAACTCAATGTTCTAGCACAAATACATAGTATATTATTATCAAAGACATAGTATTTCATCATCAAAGACACAGTATTGTACTTATGTAGAAGAATTCTATCACTGTTCTTATTGACTTTTAAAAAAGTATATTAGCTATTTAGATTGTACAAGGTGAAAAAATCAAAACATTAGCTAAATGAGAAACATATTAGCAAAATAAATTATCAAATATTGCAGTTACTCACCTAAATTCAACTAAATGTGTATAATAAATTAGTTAATGCTAGAAATTCTGAAAGTTTTAGAAAAAAATTTTATTATTTAAAAATATAAACTTTAAACCCTAACTTTTCCTTGTGAGATAATAACCCTCAAAAAGTCTTTCATTTTCAAGAACACAAAAATTTGTTTTATCGCCAAATGAAATATTTTTTGGTGATCAGCATTATTGAAATCAATTTCTATATTAATTAACATTTGTGATAAAGTACATAACATTTTAGAACAAAATAAGGATGTTTTACATACAATAAATTAAAATGCATGGCTGTTAGCATTACCCGAGA
>NC_092213.1:8134541-8136613 GCF_043381705.1 Parasteatoda tepidariorum
AGATAACTATAGTTCTTTTTTTTCAGAAAAGAAAAACTATACTTTCATATTATTAACATTATATGCTTAATTCTTTAAACATTATAAGTCTTAACGAGCTTGAAATTCATGCTCGTTAAAGCATTTTGATTAGAAAATTAAACACACGAGTCAGATATAAACTTTGACGAGGTTGAAATAAGAGGTAATTTCCAGAATTTCAGCATTTGTTTTATCGATTTGTTGTGAAAATATATTGACTCCTTAGTGAATTGAAACTTTTGGGATTTTAAACCTTTTCTATCGAACCTTTTGATCAGGAGAAAAGTAACATTTTTAATATTCAAATCTGAACCAAGAACCAATTCGTTTTAGTTTGTTTTGTGTCTTTTAACGCCAAAACGATAATTATAATCAGGTTTTTTGTAATCCAAATGTTACCTTCTACATCTTTCAAATGCAAATTCAGAATGTATTAATCTATACCGTCACTATCAGAATACATGAGAAGTAACGGACGAAAAAACGAAAACAGAATTCATCTTAAATTTTTATTCCAAGACATACTATTAGAGTTTAAAAAAATATTTAAATCTATCAATAACTTTTTTGAATATCATATTTTCCTAACGAGGATTTTTTCGTCATATTTTATTCAAATCTTTTCTTAAAACTATTTTTAATCCACAATTAAATCATGAAAAATGATAGTTTAATAGAATTGTTTTTTTAAAATTCGCTATCGATGGTTCAGTTTTCTAAATTGAAACCTCCCTCAGTGTCTAACCATAACTTTTCTGAGTGTTCCTGTTTCGAAAACTGAAACTATAGTATGTCCAACTCTTTGCTTTATATGCACTTAATACACATTTTTGCTGCAGTCTACGCAGTAGAAAGTATACACTATAATAGTTTTGGATAGAAAAAAAAACTCATTAAGCAACCTATATAAGCATATTTAATTTAATCTCGAATTAATATTAGACTTCTTAATACGTTTATTTTGAAAGCTTTCATAAGTAGAATACTAGTTGAATGCGGATTTTAAAATACAACCGCATTATTAATTTAGAGATTATTAGATTAATTTAGAGATTTTACACTCGTGTGAAACTTTCTCAAACCGGTTTGCGTTTAAATGTGATTTATTTGTGTTCTTTTCCTCAATTTGATCATTCCTTATTTTAGTATTTCATTGTTGTTTTGATAATATCAATTAGGATACTATTTGTGCTCCCACGTCCGCTGCCCTCGTTAGCCGGATTGACCGTTGCCCGGGCGATACCACGTGGAGGTGAGGGTCAGCAAAGATGTTGTTTTGTGGGAGCTTTACGAGTGTCTTCCAGCGAAATAGTTTCCAGAAAGCTAGTCCGCTGGGAATTGAATATCGCATAAATTAATATTACTACACTCGATGGACATCGCCCTGTTTTTTTTTTTTTTTTTTTTTTTTTTTTTTTTTTTTTTTTTTTTTTTNTTTTTTTTTTTTTTTTTAAATATGGTAAAAGTTGTTTTTGATTACCAACATATTCTTAATATCAACCATTTTTTTTATGTCAAAGTCATTTTTAATGTCAAAGTGATTTTTAATGTCATAGTCATTTTTAATATTACTCATTTTTCAGTCGTTTTGATGCCAGCCATTTTTCTTTCAAAATCACACCATGGAAATATACATCTTTGATGGAGCTATACTAACACTTCCAATCTGTGTAGAAGGTCTTGGCTCCTCCCTTTCATCAAAATTACTGGCTTTGGCTGCATCAAATTTTTTTTCTCCATCAATATTCACACAACACATTTTGGCATGAGCTATGCGAGCACTTCCAATTCTATAGAAAAGCCTTGGCTCCAGCTCATCGTCAAAATCACTACTTTTCTCTCCACCAAGATTTTTTTCCTCATCAACATTCAAACAGTTCATTTTAGAAGGAGCTATGCGTGCACTTCCAATTCTATAAACACATTTTGGCTCCTCCTCTCCATCAAAATCACTATGTTTGACTCCATCAAAACTATTTTCTCCATCTATATCAAAACAACACAACTCCGAAGGAGCTATGAGTGCACTTCCAATTCTAACACAAAACTCT
>NC_092213.1:8136666-8200177 GCF_043381705.1 Parasteatoda tepidariorum
GTTACGAAATCAGACACAAAAACATACTTTCTCTGAATGAGCATAACATTCATTAGACGGATTCGAATTTCTAACTCCCATAATATAGGATGTAGCCGCAGTCTAGGAAATACGGTCCCAATAGTTTGATTAGGATAGAGCTTCAAAGCTTGGACCCCGTAATGTTAATTTAACTTTTCGGATTTTTTCCTTATATCTCGAGAACTTTTTAAGCGAATTGAAAAACTTGTGTGCACAATTATAAAATTCGTTTATCCAACAGTAATTCCATGCAAAAATAAATTTTGTCAAATATTTTTTTTTTTCATTAATTTTTTTTATTATTTTATTCAATAAAGGTTCCAAAAAAATTTGATTGTAAGGTATATAGTTTTTTCACGATTTTAAGAAGTGTAAATTTATATGGCGAAATCTTAAAATCTCAGCGAAGTGGGTTGAATAGTCTCTGAGAAATTGTATTTTATATATCCGACTTCTTTAAAATTCAATTTCTCGGGAACTATTTGACCGATTTTGTACTTCGCCATGTTCATTTACATACTTTGAAATGATGTAAAATGTCGTATACCTTGCAATTCAAAATCTTTTCCACTATTATTAAATAAAATAATAAAAAAAATTATTATTTAGAATTGCGTACACAAATTTTTCAATCCGCTCAAGAACTTCTCGAGATATGGTGAAATACACAAAAAGTAAAATTAACATTTCCCAGATTGTGGTTACCCGCTATACTTTGGGGGTCAAAAATCCGAATCCGTCGAAAAAATGGTGTGTTTATTCTGAGAAAGTACGTTTTTGTGTCTTATTTCGTAACTTAATATATCGTCTACACTTATTCATTAGAATATTTGAGGTCACTCCCTCAAACCATTAAGAATAAGTCCTAGAACGTGAAGATCCGATCATTAGATCAAAAGTTAGTCAGGGTGGTCTGTGTTTTTATTTATTTATTTATTTTTCCTTACAAAAAGTACAATCTGTACATTATATTAATTAAATAGAACACATTTAAGAAAATGCATAGAAAAACTTTAAAAAAATGCAGTAGTATTCATTATTTGTATTATATTACAGTGCCCATAGAACAATTTTCATAGATAAAAGTAAAACAAATAATTTTTTAGTTGCTTTACATGCTGATTTCGTTCAAAATCAATATTAAATTTTCAAAAACCAGCATTTGTCACAAACTTTTTTAACGTAATATTTTTGAATATTTTTTAAAAAGAATCTTGCGTAATGATTATATTGATCGTTGATAGAAATCTGTTCATTCAATTCCATATTATAAAACATAAGAACATTTTCTGTGGTAACTTGCGCGCAATACCGAAGAAAAATTTAAAAATAACGGAAGTACAGACATAACATTCTGTTGAAATTCTTACAACATTTTGAACCATTATACTGTCCAACAAGTATACATGCTGCTTTTCAAAAAGTTTGCTTCAAAGCTTTAACTTTAATAGGAAAAAGTCTCTGGGTATTCAAATAACATGCAAACACCAAAAAATCCCCTATCTATCAATCATCTATATAAAATCATCGATATATAAAATTATCTATATAAAATCATCTATGTGAAGAAGCACTTCAGTTCTCTGACTCAATTTAACCTATGATTCAATCTTGATAGTTCGACAGCCTAACTCTAAATATGAAAATCAATTAGTGGGGACTATATTTAAATTCCTGAATTCAGATATAAAAACGTATAGTTTCTCTGAATAAATTTCTTTCCGCTACATATTTGACTTTCTGACCCTTAAAATATGGGCATACATACAATATGGGAAATGGAGTCCCAATATAGAGAAGTGTGGTCAACATTATTTTTGCTCAATGTAAAGTATATGATAGGAAAAAAATAATTATAATCAATTATTTTTCATGTGGTATTATGTTTAGATCAGCATGTCTTTTATAACCATGTGCCAATATTTTTTAATTCGCTACATTAGTTCAGAAGTATCATTAATTATCAGAAAGTAGAACGAAAATTTCAAAGAGTGAAAATAACACTAAGATGGACCCAAATTTTCGACCCATCTTTGGCTTATTTTTTGGGATTCTATGTTCTCAATTGCTGCAATCTCGTAAGGGTCTGATATTCAAATCTGTATCATAGAAATCATGTTTACTTAGAATAGTACGATTTTGTCATAGAAAATATCCTTATCACTTATCGATAAGCCTATTCAATCTTATGTTCTGGAACCATTAAGATTGACTAATAGTGAATGAAAATCCAATCATCAAGTAACTCGTTATATTCAGGTAGTTAAATTTTTTGTCCAATGTTTCATTTATTTAGTGAGCTAGGTGTATAATTCTGTCTTCTTTTTGTTTTAGCCTATAAGTTAGTAAGATTTTCATATTTTTCTTTTCAAAAAGCGTCTATTTAACATTTTAACTTAAAAACACTGATACTATTTTACACATTCTGCTGTATTTCCTATAGCATAATTTCAGTGTAAAAAAACATATCTCAGAAGGTTTTAAACTTTTCTAATTTTAAACTACTTCAATTCAATATTCAAAAATACGAAAACACACTGAATTGCTTTCATGATCAATGCTGCACCAATTATCATAAATTCAATCACCGTGACATCTTCTCAAAAATCATGATTGGCATTCATAATAAGCATGGTGAATTTTTACGTTTCTCCTAAACGACTAAATACCTATTCTCTGTCAATTTGGTTTTTAAGTACATAGCTACATTTTTCTTTGTCTGAGTTTGTACGTACGAATTACCAAATATAATTAAGCGTCATTTGCGTCGTTGTCAATTCATGCATAAAATTTTCTTTTAGTACGTTGCATATTTCTTTAATTGGTGTCTATTTGCCAAAAATAATTAAGCATAATTGTCGATAATAATATTTACACGATTTTTACAATTCCCTTAAACAGATAAGTTCCTTTTTTCTAGAAATTTTGCTTTTTGGTGCATAGCTTTTGTTTATTTCAATTTGAATCTATTACTAATATTAATTAAGCAAAATTGGCGTTAATAAAAGTTTAAAGATTTTATTACGATTCTTCTCTTTACGCTTTAGTACCTTTTCTGCATCAATTTTGCTTTTTTTTTTAATACAACTTTTTTTTAATTAGCACCTATTAGCAAATTAATTAAGCATTGGCATCAAAGATGGAAGGGTGAATTTCTATGTTTTTTTTAAATAACTTTGTAACTTTTTTTCCACACGTTTCACTTCTAGTAAAGAGATTCTTTTTTTATTTCAATTTGAATGTAATACCAAAATTATTAAGTATCTTCACAACAATACAACTATACTAAGATTCCTTTGAGTGTTGAAATTATTAATTTCTTTTTACTCTGAGTTTTTAATTTTCATTAATCCTCCTCATCGTCATCCAACCATCTTTTCCATCCAACCATCCATCTGTCGGTGTTCATCCGGTAAATGTGATCCAATCACTTCAGTCTTCTTATTTTTATGTCAGTGACTACCGTGACTATAGTTTGTCTACGGTAAGAACTCTCCCCACCACAAAGTCTGAGACTGTCTGCTGCTATGGAAACAAGAATAGCGCATTTCAAGGAGGGACAGGGTAGCTTCTTTACTCTCTAGGACTAACACAATAGAAGAAAAAAATTCCCTTTCTCTCGCCGACCCTAGCCAACACCTGTCCTAAACAGTGACCCCACACCCCTATTTGAAATAGTTATACCTCGTTACCATACTCACCGCCATGGGTCCAGACGTATGGCTAGGGGAGTTCTTACTTTAGGCAAACTATGTGTTTTATGGATGGTTGACTGATTGTCAACAATAACAACCTACCTAAAACAGGAAGAAAATTAGAAAACTTCCGCTGTATCCCTCCGCTTATGTTATGCTTACGAGGCGATGTGTGAACAGGCTTAATATTCCAGGAAGTTTCATCATTGGGACTTGTGTTTAAATTTACACGTAATTTTTGCCATTCCTAATAGTTTTCTGAAATTTATAAATTCCAGCAGATCGTGAGCCTAAAAAATTTAGCAAATTTAATATCACAGCGTAAAGAAGTGTAAGATCAGCCACGTTTTGAGTGTTATGACTAGAGCCCGGATTTTGATGACCTAAAAAATCTCAATTAATGCCCTTAAAAAGTGCAAAAAATGCCCTTAAAAAGTGCAAAAAATGCCCTTAAAAAGTGCGAAAAATGCCCTTAAAAATGCGAAAATTGCGCTGAAAATGCCTTATGACATGACTTAAATAAAGTAAAAATATTGAACTAAGACAATGTTTTACTCTTTAAAATTATTACGAGTCATTTCAAAAAATATAAAGCAGTGCAATACTTATTCATTAAAGTTTGAAAAATATGTTTTATATCCTAAAATAACAAAAAAAGGGAAAATATNGGGGAGTTGTAATGAGGCTTTTTTTTGGTGCCGTGTAAGAGAAATATCTATATAGATTATTCTTTTTAAGCATAGGTTTCTTGGTTGTAAGGTTTCTTTGTTTCACCAGTGTAGTAAAAACAAAAGGAATTAGAATAAAAACTGCGCGTGAATAATCTCAATATTTAAATTAGTCATTTTCTGAAATTCATGTTTATGAAGCATTTTGTTTAGGGTATTGAACAAAATATATCAGACACTAAATTAATAGGCTATTGGCTTAATAAAGAAAATATAGTAATAGTTCTTTTTTTTCAGAAAAGAAAAACTATACTTTCATATTATTAACATTACATGCTTAATTCTTTAAACATTATAAGTCTTAACGAGCTTGAAATTCATGCTCGTTAAAGCATTTTGATTAGAAAATTAAACACACGAGTCAGATATAAACTTTGACGAGGTTGAAATAAAAGGTAATTTCCAGAATTTCAGCACTTGTTTCATCGATTTGTTGTGAAAATATATTGACTCCTTAGTGAATTGAAACTTTTGGGATTTTAAACCTTTTCCATCGAACCTTTTGATCAGGAGAAAAGTAACATTTTTAATATTCAGATCTGAGCCAAGAACCAATTCGTTTTAGTTTGTTTGGTGTCTTTTAACGCCAAAACAATAATTATAATCAGGTTTTCCTAAAGTTGAAAATGAAACACCTTAAAGTAGCAAATATCTACCTCTCCATAGATGTAAAATTAAACACCTCAGGTTGATACATATATACCTCTGGAGGTATATTTATTAAGGTATATTTGAGGTTAATTTTGAGGTATTCATTTCCACTCTTTTCAACCGAAGACTTTTGATATTTGGCTAAGTATTGGATAATAATTTGAAATCCTTAGCGCAGGCTCTGAATACACGGTCACCAGCAGAACACTGAAGTAAAGCATCACTGACTGCGGTCAGTAAGCTGGTGGGTACTTGATCAGCCTGCGTAGGGACCGAGGGTGCGCTGTATCGGTCCTTGTTAAACTGCTCAACCTTAAAGTGCTCGACTTCACGCGCAAGTCATCGGGTTATCAAAGCAGGAGAGTCATCTCCTCTGAAGAGGATCAAAATTGCGATGGCATGTCTTCGGATCATCCTCAGGGATGTTTCAAAGACTGTTAGTCATTATTTGAAGAAGAAAAAACGGTGCACAGTGGGCTATTAGCGGCGGTCTGGGAAACATCCCTGAGGATGATCCGAAGACATGCCATCGCAATTTTGATCCTCTGCTGAGGGGATAAGCTAAACAGGAGAAAATATTAAAAATAAATAATAGATATTAGAAACTACATTTTTCAAGAAAACTGAAAAGGAGAAAATAGTTTCATTTTTGTAAGATTTAAAAAGAAAAACGTAGATCGTGTCACTATCTTCATCAATTTCCATCACCAAATAAAATTCTCCCATATCTTCCAAAAATGATGAGTTCTACTTTTTAGTTTCAAATTTGATAAAAATGTTATTATTTTTCCCCTTTTAATAAAAATGAATAAATAGTAGTTTGAAACTTTTAATTTATTTTTTAATTTCATTTCGGAGTCAAAGAAAATTGGAACAGCTTTTCACAAAATAAAGATAAATCGCTGATGTCAGTTTCAGTTCTTTATTCATTTCATTTAAGATCTAAACAAGGTTTCCTCGGCGTTGTTTAAAGATAGATAATCGCATTTCTCTCTAATGGGATGTTATCTTCCAAATTGCGAGGAAATTAAATCTCGCAGGTACGTGCACTAACCGGTTTATTTTTCAAAATGTGGGACTTTATAAATTAACGTCGCAAAATGCTTTTGGTCGGAGGCTCAAATTAAAATCGATTGAATGAGAGGGATATAAAAGGCAATCGCATAAAAAGCTATTTCGTCAGTGGAGTTATTGTTTTTTTGTTTGAATTCTCGTAATACGTAAAAATAAAACAAATCAGAAATACTATTAACGCATTTTATTCCGTTGACGCATATAGAATAATGGAAATTGACAACTCTGTATTTTTCGAAGTCATATAATTCATGCTGATTTTGAAAATACAATAAATATTTTCGAAGGTGTTGCTACCTCTACTAAAAGCAAAATTGGCCAACTTATAAAAAAATATATGTATATGAATACATTATAAGTGTGTACATTTAAATATATATTGCCATTATGCTATATCTTCCTTTGCATATTAGAAAAAAAAGTTTATCTAATATTTTTACTAGGTATATATCTGTTCTTTGTACTTAATGTACTTTGAATAAAATGAAAAAAAATTAATGGCTCAGTGTTGATCAAGCCTACGAAAGCATGCATAAAACTGAAAAACTCATGCCGACACAAACTAAATCTATTTTTATTTATTTATTTATTATTATAACTATATTTATAACAATATTTATGATTAAAGATTAACTATATTTATCATTAAAGATGAACTATAGTTAGTATAATATGGTATATTGCCATTATTCGGGGTCAACCATAGAAGGAGATTTATAATTAACCATAATCAACCATTTCTTCTGGTAAAACCTTTCGTTGAATCGTGAGCAGGGTATATAGTAGAGGGAGTACTGGGGGAAAATACGAACTCTCACTGATTTTTCAATAAATTCCTACTTTTTCGTCAATTTTGCAGATTTCTTTATTTTATTTATTTTTTTTATTATTTTTTTCTTGATGGTAAAATTTGTCTAAAGATTGTGAAAAATATTAAGCTAAGCACAAGTAACACTACGATTAAAATCCGAAATAAGACTTCTGGATTACTACTTCGTCTTTCGATTTTGCTTTGCTCCGAAGCTTTTTAAAATACTCTCTCCTTTGTCGTACTATTCACAAAATGCCTTGTGCTATTTACCATTCAATTTTTAAATCCATTTAACTTATGAGAACATATAATATCTACTAAAGAAAATTGTCAAAATTTCGCAGCCTTTTATTTTTATTTGTGTCATAGTTCGAAATTTTTTAAATCGGTTTATGATTTTTCGAAAAATATAAAATTTAAAAAAAATCTTATGAATGGTAAAATTACTTGAAAATTTAAATACAAATTTCAATAATAACCCATACAGCACAATTTATCCTGTTGACGTTCGGAATTCGTCCACCTCATCCATTAGACGTCGTAGATCAAATATCGACATCTATTAGACATTTTCTTATAGCTTATTTATGGATGATATACAATGGCTTAAGATAACTATAGATAACTATGGTCTTATAGATAACTATGGTAGATGTAATGTAGATGGATAAAACACACGGAAGACGTCTATGAAATAACTACAAAAAAACGTATCTTAGAATGCTTCTCGTAGAGGAAAATTGGACGTAATAACGTGACCACGATGACGTGACGTGACGTGAGATGAATAACTTGATGAATAAAAACACATTTAGTGAATACTATTTACATTAAGGTTTAGTCNGCTTTTAAAGCGCTTGTGAAAAATTTTACTTCTTTGCCACCATTCCTTATATACCCCTCTCTTACACTATCGTCATTGTAACGTACTACCAGCGTCATCTAGTGGTTTCCTGTAATTTGCATATTCTTCTTCAGGATGAGTGTGATAATTCTACAGGTGAAATTTTAATTTTAGAGTTTGATTTCCTTGTGATTCTGATTTATCCTTAATTTATGGACATGAGTGCAGATGGATAAAACACACGGTAGACGTCTATGAAATAACTACCAAAAAACGTATCTTAGAATGCTTCTCGTAGAGGAAAATTGGACGTAATAACGTGACCACGATGACGTGACGTGACGTGAGATGAATAACTTGATGAATAAACACATTTAGTGAATACTATTTTAGTCTCGCAGTGGACTGATCGTAAAGACACGGTTCCCAGTTGAACAAAGTCAAGCATCAGTAAGCGGGTGGGGAATAACTTTGATCAGCTTGCTCAGGGACCGAGGGTGCCAGGTATCAGTCCTCGTTCAACTGTTCTACCGTAAAGTGCTCGACTTCGCGCGCATTTCGTGGGGCTACCAAAGCAAGGGAGCCATCCCCTCTGCAGAGGATCGAAATTGTGATGGCACGTCTTCGGATCATCATCAGGGAAGTTTCATAGACTGTCGCCAATAGCCCAATCTGCAGTTCTAGTGTGACATAAATAAAATACTTACTTACCTACATTACGTAATCTGGTATCAAATATTTAAGATGCGTATTGCACAAAAGCAAAATAAAAAATACAGCAAGAAAGGCAGTTCCAAAATTAATTATTTTTCCAGATCCACATAAATAATACTTACTTTTTCCGTAATGGAGTACCTACAGGTGACGTAGAGTGGGTATCTCGAGCCTAATTGGTTGTTAAAACGTGTTTTTGTTTACGTTAGCAACTGTTCTTTCCATTCTATTTCTAGTTAACACTTGCCCGGTCAAGTATCACTCCTCTCAGGTAATACATTCTATAATCCTTCACAAAGATTCTTTCACAATGATTTCAATTCTTTCACCGTACATTTCTTACTTACCCAAAGACAGGCACGAAACCAAGAAAACAAGCAAACTAATTATGCATTAAAGTTGCCAGGTTCACAAAACAAAAATATATCACTTGTTACAATAAAATAAATAAACGAATAATAAATCTAAGAAGGAATTATATTTCAACTTATTCAATGTGCGATATGGCGCTGTATTTGATTAACTTCACGTTAATCGTTTTCACATTCGAACGTATGAGGAAAAACTTAACTCAACTTTGAATCGCCATTTTGTTCATTGACGTTCAGTTGTTCGCTGACGTTACATGTGAGGTTACATGTGTGGGCATGTTTGATCTTCTTCTTCTCGAAGTAAGTACCCATTTGCAAACGACTCGCTTTAGTAACTTTTTGTTCGATAGTACCGAACCATAGTAACGATCGTTTTTGGTGTTCTAAAAGCTTCAATGTTTAGAGTAGGTTATTATGGTACTGAGTGCAAGAATTTTTCGAGTTTAATGCGATAAATGAGTAATTTGCTATTATAATTTAATTGAGAAGCATCATTTAAGCTAATATACTGTTGCCTTAAGTTATTTTCATGAAATTTTATTTGTTAAGTGCCTATCGTTTGTTCGTCTACATTCTGTATTTGTCGTAAAATAAAGTGTCGCATGATTATTTCTTGATAATCTACTTCGATGTTTACCTCATTTAGGACCATCTGGCGTTCACTATAGGACTGTTAAATCTACATTTTATAAACGATTTATTAGAGTGAAGATTTGTTCTTTATTCATGTGACTTCTGAAAATATTGATGGAAGAAAAATATTGATCGAAATCTCGATCACAGTAACGAAAACTATTCTCTAAAGTTTGCTGTGATAAAGAAGTGGCTAAAAAGATAAATAAGAGACTTAAAAGATAAAGAGGAGAGAAAAAAGATAAAGAAGAGTCTAAAAATATAAAGAATAGACTAATGATAAAGAAGATATTAATTTAAACAGTGGTGACAAGTTAATTAAGCTTAAACTTATTGAACAAAAAGCGAACTTATTGAAAGACACTGAAATGAAAATCAGAGATAATTAGTGAAGTTGATGACTCAACATGCGAAACTGAAATTGATGAATCGGAAACACATATTGATCGTTGGCGTCTTCTAGAATTTAAACTTTTAAAATAAGCAAATTTTGAGAAAGAAGAATTCCTATTTGATGATAATGCTTTGTCAGTAAATACGTAGTAACTTCCAGTTTTTATTGGAAATACCAGAAACTGGTTACATTTTTGAGGATAATTTCAAAAAATTGATAAAGTTCCCAATTGGACAGTTGTGATAAATTTTTGTATCTATCACATGCCATTCGTGAAAGGAAGAATTGTTGAGGAGTCGATTAAAAGTTTTCTTAAAGGTAGCTATGGAGATAGCTATGAAATATAGCTATGATATAGTGGAGATAGCTATGAAAAAGCTATAGGCCAACTTAATTAGCTGTTCATTCAAGTTTATGTGAGAGATCTACTTTCTCTTGTCCTCCAAAAAGATTGCAATCAAAGAAAATCATTGAGAGTTCTCTGTGATTTCTTAGAGACTAAATTACGTTAGAGTGGAGATCTTAGGCGTAACCAAAAGTGGGGCGAGGAGTTAACGGGAACGTCAACCGTCATCTATAGAAAGGTACCCCAACATAGAATCGACCTAACACGTCTTATATACTAGTGAATTGATGTTTAATTTTCGTAGTGGTAGTTACGCCACAATACTCTCCCACCAGAATTTTATCTGTGATAGAATTCGATGAATGTATGCCACTAGTTGATTCATTGCTGTTTTTTGTGAGAAGCCGGGGGAGCTGCATTAAGACCACCGTACTTTTGCTGATTGTAAGAGCTATATTAAGATCACGGTCGTGGTCGCTCCCGTGTTGCCTTAAGCAGTCGAGTGTATATGTTGTGTGTGATTGAAACTGAGCAGCAACAGCGTTAGGAGGTGGATGATGTTGCTGTCACAAGTAGCAAGTCAACTGTTCAATGTGTTCCAACCATCGAAGTAGGCGTTACTGTCGACGTAGGCGTATTCATATCGAGGTGGGCGTTTCTGCCAAATTAGGCGTGTTCACATCACGTCCGAAAGTCCCCAATGTGGGCGAGGAGTTAACGACCGTCATCTATGAAAAGGTATCCCAACATAAAATCGAGTTAACACGTCTAATATAGTAGTGAATTGATGTTTAATTTTCGTAGTGGTAGTTACGCCACACCAGACATAAGTATGCCATGTTGTGTGTGATTGAAACTGAGCAGCAACAGCGTTAGGAGGTGGATGATGTTGCAGTCACAAGTAGCAAGTCAACTGTTCAATGTGGACCAACCATCGAAGTAGGCGTTACTGTCGACGTAGGCGTATTCATATCGAGGTGGGCGTTTCTGCCAAAGTAGGCGTGTTCACATCACGTCCAAAAGTCCCCATTGTAGGGCGAGGAGTTAACGACCGTCATCTATGAAAAGGTATCCCGACATAAAATCGAGTTAACACGTCTTATATAGTAGTGAATTGATGTTTAATTTTCGTAGTGGTAGTTACGCCACACCAGACATAAGTATGCATCCATTTTGTTCCCCATGATAATGAGAGAAAAAAGAATCTGTGGAAGTTTAAGTCAATAATGTGTATTTTTTATAATAAAAAATTTTATGTTGTAGCCAGTTTTATCGTATTTAGAGAAAAAATCAGAATTTTTTGTAGGCTTCTGATTTGTAACTTAATTTTAAAATACATCACTTCTCTAAGTATGATTACATTAAGTTAATTAGATTCACTAATTCTATTAAACTTTGTCTAGATAATTGACAAAATGTTAAAAATGCTTATCAGTTTATGTATTTATTCATTAAGTCAAATAGTCAAAAACAAGCAAATAGTCATCAATCAAATAGTCAATATCATCATATAAGCGATTTTTACTGTTTTACCTTAAACCGTAAATATATTCTTTTTAAAGTTCATATTATTAGCTACAAGAGAAATCATGATTTAAAAAAAAAATTGAATGCTAATCGTATCACATTTATAGGTTAAAAGCACTATCTGAATTCAAAAATGTAGCGATTGAGACGATTTTTTTCTCATTCATTGAGAAGTTAGGAGGTTGAAGAATTTTATAAATCATCTTAAACATTCGATTTCCTTATTTAACAAAACAAAACAAAAGCAGGTCATAAAGAAAACAAAAAACAGTGCATTTGCTCATGTATAACTAAAAAGTTGCAAAGACGTTTTGTACCGCAGTGGACAGATCGTAAAGACATGGTTTCCAGTAGAACACCAAAGTCAAGCATCACTGGCTACTGTCAGTGAGCGGGTGGGTGACCACCTTGATCAACCAGCCTGCGTAGGGACCGAGGTTGTGCTTTATCGGTCCTCGTTAAACTATTCTACCGTAAAATTTTCGAATTTGCGCAGAGGTCGTCGGGCTATCATAGCAATGGAGCCGTCTCCTCTGCAGAGGATCGAAATTGCGAGGGCATGTCTCCGAATCATCCTCAGGGATTTTCCAGACCATCGCCAATAGCCCATTGTTCAACTCTAGTGTGACGTAAATAAAGCATCCACTTACCTCAAAAAAGTTTTAGTGAAGCCGTGTAATGAACATGTTCTTGTATATCGCTCATATACAAACTCAGCAATTTAATATTTTGCATTTTTAAGTCCGTTATATATGTAAGAAGGAATGAAATTTTTAAACTTCTACATCTATTGAGGGCATAAATATGCAAAATACCAAATTACAGAATTCGTATATGAACGATATACAAAGAGCATGTTCGTTACACCCTTCCAGCAGATAAGGAATAATACCTCTGACAGTCAATGAGACGTTCATCCATACATAAGCTATGGATCAAGTTGTCCATATCTCATCCACATAAAAGCTATGGTGTATGTCTGATGGACGGCTTTTAGGAATCTATTGGAAATTCCCTAGATCAAATATGGATGTCTTGTAGATGTCCACCTGGCGATCACGTGGAGCTTGAATTTCGTGGATGTTTGTGATGAATCGATTCTAGTGGACATCCACTGGGTTATTTTGCGCTATACGTTTCTGTAAATATCAGATAAAAATAGATTATATTTTATCAGAAAAGAGAAGTTAACCCTTTGAGTGCTTGTTCCGGCTTTTTTTCCAAGCTTCTTGCTGCAAGCTTCTTTTGCATCATGAAATAGGCTGCCCCCATGTTATTTAATGGGAGAGGGTGCGTAGCTGGGAAAAATACCGCACCATTTTACCCAGTGGCTCAGCGCTCGTAGGATTAATTTTTTTAATGTTATTTTTAATGTTTAATGTACGTATGTTTTAATGTTTTATGTATTTGAATGTTCTTTTTAAATATCTGAAAAATGCAATTACACTGATTTGAATTTTTTTTTCCAATGCCCACCTGGGGAATGACGTTTCATCAATACAGGCATCTGAAAGGAAGATTTGTTGGCACTCTTTCAGGGGCACTATGTTAGGTGGGCCAACGTTGCTCCCCCACTGGGAACAGATAGTACAGAGTATGAAAGAGCATCTATGCCTTGACCGGGATACGATCCGGGATAAAGATGTAAGGCCAGTTCCCCGACCCCTTACACAGATCGATCGCTTTGATTTGAATTTAAATTGTTGGGAATTATAATAATAAATGCTTATTCTCATTTATGAAGCAGATTTTACCACCTTTTTTTAACTCACTTAGCATGAGAAATATTTATAAACAATAAAATGAGAAATATTTGCAGGTCATTAAAATTGCACAAAAATATAGAGTAAACTAATGTTTTTCAGCATTTTCGTTGTTTCAATATTTTTATAATTACTACTTTTATTTACCTTCCCATTCTGCCTCATATCTGGGGTGGGAAGGGGTACCTAATTTTCAGTATAAATTTTTTAATGAAAAAAGTTGTAATCTGCTATTTTCTTAAAATAGAGATGGCTAAGCTGACATAATCTCACTTACTTGTTCTGTGGAAATTCAGCAATAATCAATCAGTTATTGAAATCAGGGAATAAGAATACATTTCAATTTGATGAAAATATGAATCGCTTAATGGGACTGGCGCAAATGATAATTGATTGGTTTATTCCACTCGAGTGATATAGTTCAATCTTTGGTTTGGGCATCTCTATATCATGGTATTTTTAAGAATATAAGAATAATATATTGGTAGAAAAACTTTGAATTCTTTCATGTAACTATTTTTTATTTTAAAAACATATTTCAAGGTAAATACACAGCTCCGCCTCGACTTTCCTTCTTAAAGAAAGCAAATAATTTCAGAAATAAAAAGAGAATCCTTATAAATGGGACACATAACCATGAATTTAAGAGAAAGTTATAACTCCTCCACTCACCTCTTTGAGAACACTAATAGATTATAAACGAGATGAATCTATTCATCCATTTTTGTGATTTATAATAATTTTTCAGACATGGCGGACAAAATTTTTCTTCTTTGTTTGTCTAGGTTTGGAATACCGTTTTTGATGTTAGCGCCATCTGTGATTCTGTTAATTTTATTTAGATCTTTTGTTAAGAATAAGTTTTAGTTCTTTGAGAATGGCAACGATTGCGCGCCTAAACCTAAACTTGGCAGCTATACGAAATTTTTAATTGTGTAGATCGGATGTGAAATATAAATGAAATATGATTTTAATTACTCTTTTAGGAATACCGGCATATAGTTTTTTCGATTATCTATTGCCGTAACAACATCTGCTATATTTTAGTTTAGGTTTATTATTACTGGTTGTAATGTTTTGTTCCATGGATTTTCTCTCCTGACAATGTCCTTTTGACAAGATTCTCAACAAATGACGTTGATGTTGTGTGTTTCTTATTGATAATCAATTTTAGAAACTTGGCAATCAATTATTTTATTATAATTTATTATTATTTATTGAAATGAATTCTAATAAATACTCTAAATACATGAAGAAAAAGGTGAGAAATCTATTGCGTAGTGATTTGCTTAAGGTTATTGTACTTAGCGTAATATATTGATCATTATATAATGGTTATAATAATCATTAAATTTATTTGATTTAAATTTTTTTATTCTTATGCCGTCATTTTTCAGTATTTTAATTAATTATGAAGTTTTTTTATTTGATGGGCACGTGCATATACTTTAATGATAAAGTCATTAAGAGAAGTTGACAATCATAATAATATATTTATGCATGTAATTTTTGTTTATAACAGAATAAAAATTATTCATAACACTTCATATTTTTAAATAGTGTTTATTTTTAAAATCTGAAATGTTGATTTTAAATACTATATTAAATACTATGCTGTTTTATTTGTTATGTTGTAGTTAGCAAGTTTAATAGTAGCTATAAGAGAATTACTTTTTATCTGACTCTATATAAACAGAACTTACAGCAAACGTAAAATCATATAAAAGATTTCTGCCGGAGAATAAAATAATATTTTTCAATTAGATTGGAAAATTTATATAGCCTTAATTAGCGTAAGAGATTGATGAACTCATGCTAATGAGGTACATATGCTGTTTAAAAATGGTTTAAATCCAAAATCTAGGGTTAAATCCTTCTCCCTTCATTTAAATAGCAGCATGTTAACATCTCATATTTGAGTGCCTAGTTGAATGAATTTAATTATGTTATATAATATTTTATTTTCAATTTTTTCTCTATGTAACAATCATCATCCATGACAATGATTTCAAGATGAAAAGCATTACCACACTTTTCAATAAATCTGATATTTTGAATATTGATAAATTTTTTGACCAGTTTTTAATTTTAAAACTTTTTTTTGATTAAATATCTTCTGTAAATAAAAAAAAATATATAGTTTAATTTGCATTTTTCTATTAGTTTAATTGAAACAATGTTTTTGTAAGATAAATTTCTTATAAAGTTTTGAACTTTTCTGAAAATTTATGTAATCTTTCCTTAATGGCGAGACATCCCAGTGGGGGCCTTGGCCTTTCTTAGATNTCTGTAGTTATGATTTAATAATTAAAATGATTAATAATAATTATGATTCAATGATAATTGAAGTAACTGCAAACTTTCAAAGACAAGTGCAACAAGGGGGTTTCATTGCTATCTTTCCTTTCCCATATAAATCTATGTATTGACAGCAATGACAAACTAAATAAAAAGAGTTGAAAATAACAAAAGTTTAAGAAATCCACTGTAGAGTTTGGGGGAAAAAATAAAGAATGGTTGAGGAAGGAAAGGGTATGGAGTCTATTACATCAGGGCACTAATTTACTTCAGGGGCAACAGGGTGGATTATTTTGATTAAAAGGGCAACAGGGTGCTGCGCCCTGTTTACCCTGCCTGGAGTGAGCTCTGTTAATTTACGAATTAAAAATAATTCTAGAGTATACAGCTTTGTCATCTTTAATATTCTTGCATTTAATTTTTTAAAATCTGTTAAAAATTTTTATAACTGGCGTATTTTTAATTTCTTATATTTTTCAGATATTGCCTACTTTCATCATGGGGCAGAAAAATGCTACAGTGTCTAACCCTCAGTCTTCTTGCTCAATCTTTAGTGTAGATGAAGATGTCCGAATAGTTGTTGAAAATGGTGATGATTCTGTGTTTTCCACTACAATGCCTTTAGATAAAAACCTTGAACTCTCTCAAAAAACCTACTCCAAAAGAAATCCTCTCAGTTTTCCTCCTAGTTTGACGCCTTCAAATGAGCCATTTAAATTTTCAGTTATTCCTGAAATTCCATCATTTTCCTCTGATTCTTCGCAGTCCACTGCAAATGTTAAAAAAAAGCGAGGATTGGGTGGAAAATTTCAAACTGGTGTTCCTAGGAAGATTCTCAAAGCAGATATTGCCCCAAAAGATAAATCTAACCCAGTCTCTTACCGTACTAGACCAAGAGAAAAGATCGTATGCCTCGACAGTGAAGCTTCTTCAGACTCTGATATTGAAGTTGTCGAGATTAAAGTCGTTAACCCAAATGCCTTAAATTCGCAATCAATGAACGGTATCATGAGGAGATCTATTAAAAAAGAACCAGGTTCAGACAATAAGAGAAAGACTGAATTGTCTAAGAAGAAATCTGAGCCGAATCACCTTCAAGTTACCAAATCTTGCTATATGGCTGCAAGTAATGAACTGATTGTCAACGAAGCCGACACTGCTCCTTACATGCCAAATAATCCTAATATGTTTCCTGACGTGTTGACTTCTACAAAGTGGTTAAATTCCACGAGTAGTGCCGAAGAAGCCTCTCAGAAAAACAATAATCGTGTCTCGGTCGGAAAACAAGTGGCTTCTTCGACTGCCAACGTAAAACCTTCGCTTATACAAGAAGTAAAGTTAATGGATGTTAAAACGTTGAAAAAGCGAAGTGAATTAAAATGCTTGTATCAGAATTTAGAAGAAATTTCTTGGACACAATCCACTAGTTTCAAGAATCTGCTTCGGAATCCGGAATACATAAGACATTCAGATCGAAGCAAGTGCAGAGTGACTGGGACCGGTAAAAATCTTAAAGAAATTCCCCATAAGCCTGCTGCTGTTTCTGGTGTGAAAAAAATCCCTGAAATTAAAGCTGGCTTGAGAAATCGCAAGCTAGTTAATGTTAAAACTAATAAAAAATTAGTTAAGTTAGCTCCTAAAATTAAATATAATAAATATAATAAATTTAGTGCTAATAAGTTGTCCGCACCTAAATTGAATAAAAAAGCTCAAGCAAATGTAGCTAAACTGTCTCAAAAAGGTAGCAAAATAACAAAAGCACCAAAAGCTGGCACCAAAATAAAGGCTGCTGAACTTAAAATTAAAAAAAGTCCGAGTGAAAAAGTTGAAGAGACCAAGCTCAAAAAACAGGATCTCGATAATGATTGTGAAAAACTGAAAGTGAAGGCAAAAGCAGAAACTCCTAAATCAAATGGTGATGTTAAAATAAAGCCTTCTATACTTGCTAAAGATAAAATGTTAACTCTCTCAAAACCAAAGGTTGAAATATCTAAAGCATCTAGTAGTGGTGTACATCACAATGAGTGTAGTTCAAGTGATCCGTGCATCATGTGTGATGTGATGCCCACCAAGGAGGATAGTCTCGAAAAACCAAATCAGCAGACGAACCTCTTTTCCAAGCGTTTCGGAATGCTTCAAAAGTACAAGAAAAAGGATCATGTGTATTCGACGGTTCAGAAAGGGCCGCAGTGCCGTGTGCACATTGAACCATTGGAGCCCTCTAGTTTACGAAATACAGAGTATTATGATGATTATCGGAAACAGTACTTCAATCAAGCACTTCGCAAAGGTAAGACATGTTATTTTTGAAATTAAAAGTCTCTGTTGTACAGTGTTCTGACTCCACTTATTTATAAAAATTTAAGTTAGCTTCTCTTTCATTGTACTCATTTAGGTTATCTATTTTAAAGCAGGGTTTGTTCATTTAAATCGAATGATTTATTCAGAGCTCATTCTAGGCAGAAAAAAGGGCAGGGTGCAAAAGTTTAAAAAAGGGGCATTATTATTCTAAAAAGGCAATAATTTCTTCATATGGGCTTTACACGTTCTATTAAAAAACATTGTAGATTATAAAAAGAAGTTTTTTTTTTTTTTACTTTACTAAAAGTAGCAAAGCAATCATATTAATTACTAACTTTTATTAATAAATTCACATATATATCAAGTTAATGAGCTAATTAGCGTAGTAATTTATTTAAAATGCATGCATATATTAATAAATGTATGTTTTTAAGTGTTTGTAGTTATGATTTAATAATTAAAATGATTAATAATAATTATGATTTAAGTAACTGCAAACTTTCAATGACAAGTGCAACAAAGGGGTGTGATGGCTATTTTTCCCATATAAATCTATGTATTGACAGCAACGACAAACTAAATAAAACGAATTGAAAACAACAAATGTTTAAGAAATCCATTCTAGAGCTTGGGGGAAAATAAAGAAAGGTTGAGGAAAGAAAGGGCAAAAAGGGTATGAGTCTATTACATCAGGGCAACAGGGTGGATTCTTTTGACTAATAGGGCAGCAGGGTGCTGCACCCTGTTTACCCTGCCTAGAATGAGCTCTATATTAATTTAAAAGTTAAAAAACAGTTTTTTAAGTTATTGATACTTTTATTAATTTCTTTTCTTAGTTTTAAAATTTATTTTAAATAAATTGTCGCATTAATTAATTTTAGTTAATGAAATTAATTTCGTTCTTGGTGTGTTTTAAAATCCAACACGTTTGAAATTACATTTTTAAAAATCTTTTGATTCTTGAGATCGAAAGTACAGATTAGCTGTCTTAATATAGATTTGCATAGCTGTAGATAGTAATTAATAAACATGAATTTTTTTTCACACAAAACCGTAATGTTAATTAAAATTCTACCTTTTGATTGAAAAAGCATGGAATTAAATGGTAATGGTAATTGGTGGAAAATGTATATTTTCAAAGCTTGAGGTCATCTTAAAAAGAAATTACCCTAATGTGCCAAAAATAGGGTTTACATTCTTTATTTCATCTAGTCTTTAAATTTCAATCATGTATTTGTTTCAAAATGGTTGCTATGCATTCAAAGCTATGTATTATTATGAAAAATTGTTTTGGTAGTTAGAGCTTCTAAAATATTGCTATAATATAGTTTTAATATTAATTTAATTTTGAATAAACATTTATTAAGTTTTTTAATCATAAATCAAAGTTCTTACAGTGTATTAGAATAAAAAAAAATCTAATTTGATTAAAAAAAATCAGATTTAAATAACAAAAATCAGATTTTTATTTTTTAAAAAAAATCACGAACTTTGTTATAAAGCTTGTATGCCTCCAACTTATTACTTTGTGAAGATATCAAAGATCAGACAAGCTAAGAAAAACTTTAATGTTCTGCATCTCTAAGCAAGCTAAGTTAGACCACTTTTCAGATTAGACCTTCTGTTTCTGCACACTAAAATTTTATTGTTCAAATTATTTATCCTAATTTTATTTTTTAAAGCTCTAGTTTCTCATGAATTATCGTTTTTATAGTAAAGAACAAAATATTTTTATAATTAGTGTAAGTATGTAAAATTTATTCATGACTGTTCTTAGCAGAAATTCTACAGCTCAGCAGTGAAGTGCTAAAAATTATTTTTAATCTCAGATTTAAAAAAAAAAAAAATCACAGCAACTGAAAATTATTTTTCATTTCAGATTTTTTAGAAAAAAAACAAACCTAAAATATTACTTAGAGGAGAAATTTAAAAATTATTTTTAATTCTTAAAGTTATTAATACTTTTCGTTTCAGGTCCGTTACAAAATTTGTTTGTCAATCTGCAAATATATAATGAAAGAAAAGTAACTTTCAAAAATTCTAAATTACTACTCTTTAAAGAACCGAAAATTTTAAAAATGAATTTAAACAGCTTGAAAAATTTAAAAAAATAAATATATGCTTAATTTTTGAAAACTTTAATTGCCTGTTTAAAAACTGTATAGGTACTTATTACAATTTTTAAAGTTTTAATAATTCTTTTAATTTAAAAGTGTGTAAATATTTTAATTAATGTAACGAATTCTGAACAAAATTTTTTATCTTAATATAGTAACTGTCTGACTAAATAAATGTGTCGCAAATAATCGCATAAATAATGGTCGCAAATAAATGTGAATTAAGATGATAGTAAATTTTGCTACTAGGATGACTGTTAGGTTAAGTTTCTGTCTCTTTCTAGTCACTCTGCTAATGGAAATGGTGTCAAATTTCAGTAAAAAAATCCATGTTTTTTTTCTAAAGTGTGTTTATCTAATTTTTTAATTTTCCTATTTGTAATAATTAGCAGTAACTCCTTCATAGTAAAGATATTATCTCTAACATAATATTTATTTTTATCATTATATTTGGTATAATGATGTTATGGCAAGATTGATATTTGCATTGAAAATTGTTTATATTTAATGATGTGATAAATTTGGCAGATTTGTAATTGTGTAGATGAAAAAGATGATATAATGACAGATTTGTAATTGTGCAGAGGAAAAAAAATATGAAAAAGATGATTGACTTAATTCTTGGTGTTATTGATGCTTCGTATTTCTACGTTTTCCGTGAAGATTAGTTTATGAAATTTTGGTTTTAAGATTAAATTTTTTGTTTGCACCAAAAATATTATTATGGACATTACTATGTTTTGAAAGTGAAATTCTCTATTGTAAAAGTTGTTTGGATATCAAATGTTTTTGTTGGTTTGTGGTTATCTGCACCTACATATGCTTCAGAATTGTGTACCATGACTTTTAAAGGTGAATATGCATTGGGTGCATTCAGAAGAAAAGTGCTTCAAAGTATTTTGATGGTGTTCAAATTAACGGACTATGGAAAAGGAGATCTATCAATGAATGTTACCACCTTTATAAAGAAAATGACACCAAATATATCGAAATTAGAAGGATGAAATGGGACGGTCATCTAATGTGGTCACACCAGATGAATGTACGGCGAGATAATTTTTTTTTTATGACTAGGCAAATTGGGAATCGACCGTCTGATTCTGTGGATAAGGACTTCCTCATACTGAACTGTAAATACTGGAGAACTGTTGCTAAGAACAGGCCAGGATGGTAGAGAATCCTCAAGAAGACCAGGGCCCTTCCTGGGCTATTGCACTAATGATGATGTTCGTTTATGTTTTTGATTCTAAGTTATTGAAGTTATTATGAAGAGTTGTAATTTTGGCTGAAATAATTTGTTAGCTAGGGATGTAATTATTAAAGAATTGCTTAAGAAGTTCATATTTTATAAGAATTGTGTGAGAAACTTGCGTGATTTATTAGAAACCTGGTAGAACAAATGCATTTATGAGATAATGTCAAGATACAATGTTTTTAGGTGAGTTAAATAATAATCAAAAATTGGCAGATTATTACTCACATTGAAAGCTTTAGATTTTAAAGATATCACATATCTAACAATGGCATGATTAAATTATAAATAAAATTTATTGTGGATCTAATTATCTAAATATTCATATTATATATCTATATTATATTTTTATGAAAAGTTTACCGTAAAGCTTAAAGTAAATAAATTTTAAAAAAATGTGTTTCTCTACCCCAAAAATTTCTTTTACTCTGCATCTATGATAATAGTTCCTCCAAACACTTAAGATGAAATTTCCATCGTGCTTATTTGTCTTTCATCTTTGATGGAACAATCTCAAATTTTGGGAATCATGGATTGGAGTTCCATTTATTTTTGTGGGGCCTTTCATAAATTTTAGATTAAATTGAAAAAGAATGTAATGCCCTGCTGTAGCAGTTGTAGTCAATAAATAGCTGGTTTTATTTTTGAACACATGTCTGAAACCAATTTATAACATTGGATACAATCTCCAACCAATACACCTAATATAGTAGAATGTCATTCTGCAGAATCTTAGCAAACGACAAATACAGGTATTCAACAAATGTGAATCAACATGAAATATTCAAAATGTATGAAAAGTAATTAAAATTCAAAATGGGTCCAAAGCAAGAAAGAAATAATATTCACAATTTATGTGTTGCAATAAGTATAAAAGAATTATGCATGTAATGCAAAAATATTTACAATGCAAAAAAGAAAAAAGAAGCTAACATTTTGGTTGGAATGCGCTCTTTTTTCCTCAGCACAAATAATACATATTTGACAACAAGATAGCTATTTATTTTTGTGTGAAAGTTCCTCCATGTCCCAAAGGCTTTGATGCCTTTTGCAATTGTTATGGTTCCATTTCACCTTCTATTTTGCACTTTTTCAGCTCCTGCAACCATTTCTTACACTGATAATATCAGAAATTTTAACATTTTCATCAATTGAAGCATGCCAAATGTGCTGTTTGTTTGAGACACTTTCCCTTAACTCTAATGAAACCTCATTTTCTTCATCAGGAGTTATTGTCATTCTTCTAATAACTTCAATATTTTTAAATGTCTGTAGAATTTGAGCAATGAGCATGAAAATTTGCTAGTTTTAACATACAAACGTGAATTATTGACATTTTAGGAATAGCATTTGTGATGTGACCTTTAAACCAAGACTACATATGGGAAAACAAAAAGAAGTGGGGAATTTTTTGTTGTAAGGTTTTGCTGTTGAAGTAATGATTTTATTAATAATGTTATAATTTTTTTTATATTTCAGCCATGGAAAAGAGGGAACCCAATTACATTGCAACTGTTCTTCAGGAATTTTGTGATTCTTACATGAATCCAACTTTGGAAGATAAAGTGTCCAAAAAGAGGAAACCTGACGAAGAAGCACTCAGATCCAGTGCTCGACAAATAGGAGGTTCTCTGCGCTATAAAGAAATAGTCGTAAAGAAACACCAGAACTATATGCAAGTTATTTTAGTTCCCAATGGTGTAAAGAAGAATTCTTTGTCCATTGAAGTAAGCTGATTTTTTGTTTTGTTTTTAACTGTTGGTGTTTAGCACCATCACTTATTTCTAGGTACTACATTTTAAGTGTGTCATTCGATTGTAGTTCAAGTTGTGAGTATATTTATTTCTCTGCAGGCTATTAAAGAATTGCGGGATGCATTTCTGTTAGCAAAGAAAGATTTAAAGTGTAAAGCAGTTCTCTTGAACAGTAGTGGCTCTTATTTCTGCACTGGTATTGATCTCTCTCAGCTTATAGGGCCCAACAAAAAACAGACTTGTGAAGAAATGGCTTCTGTTATTAGGTAATAAGTTTTATTTTCTGTTGTCATTTTATTAGATATCTGTTTGTTTACATAATAAGAAATAAGTTCTTGTCAGATCTGTGGTAAAAATTATTTGATTGAATTTATTGGTTATTTGTTACTCAATATTCTTAGTGATATTTCATTGTATGCATTAAAAATTTCTAATAAGGGATGGCAATTTCTTCATTGTGGGAGTAAAATCAGCTTGGAATCTATTCTTCCAATCCAAGTCAAAAAAAGAATGAAAGAGACCCCTTTTTTAAAAAAAAGTTTTTGATTGCTATCAAGTTTAATTATTTAAATTTAATCTATTCCAATAGCACTTATTTCTAAGCACTTGTATTAGTCATTTCATCCACTTTGTCTAGTTCCTTCGATTGTCTTGGAAGGAATATGTTTCTTCTGGGCTAAGTGCCCTCTTATGAAGAGCCAGTGTTTGCATGTATATGACTTACATAATGGATGATTTAAGTCAAGATATAATCACTTGCCAGGTTTTTGGTCTGTACTACATACTAAGAATTTTCAGTGTTTGTATCCTTGGTTATCTAGGATGCATCCAAATATGCACTTTTATTTATGTGTTCTGTAGCATGTTTCTATTAATTAAGGTTCTCGCTAGTATGGCGACAATTGTTGCCAATTGTTCTACAAACATCTCTAAATTGATACGCATAGATGACAAATTTGTCGCTTTGAAATATTATATGTTTGGAATTTTCAAAATCGTGACAAAAAGTGACTAAAACTGCCTTAAAGTGTCCAAAACCTTAAACATTGAGCAAAGGTAAAATTTTTATATGTGTAACCATTGTACATATAATAATTACATATATTAATAAATATTTGATACTTTTTATACAATTTGCTTTAACTTATTAAAGGAAAANAAACCCAATTTTCCCCGGGTTTTTTCAAATAAAACCCAATTTTCCCCGGGTTTTTTCAATAAAACCCAGGCAGGTTGGGTTTTTTCAAAAATCCCCGGGTTTTTTCAAACCCTGTCTGTACTACATACTAAGAATTTTCAGTGTTTGTATCCTTGGTTATCTAGGATGCATCCAAATATGCAGTTTTATTCATGTGTTCTGTAGCATGTTTCTATTAATTAAGGTTCTCGCTAGTATTGTTGCCAATAGTAATTGTTGCCAATTGTTCTACAAACATCTCTAAAATGATACGCATAGATGACAAATTTGTCGCTTTGAAATATGTTTGGAATTTTCAAAATCGTGACAAAATATGACTAAAACTGCCTTAAAGTGTCCAAAATCTTAAACATTGAGAGAAGGTAAAAATTCTATATGTATAACCATTGTACATATAATAATTACATATATTAATAAATATTTGATACTTTTTATACAATTTGCTTTAACTTATTAAAGGAAAAGATTTATAACTTTTGAAGCTCTGTAATTCATTGAACAACGAAAATGAACAACTTATCAATTAAATATGAATAAATATGTTTTTAATACTGATAAATCATGTTTTTGCATAAGGATAAATAAATTCAAAAATAAAAGTAATAATAAACTTTTTTAATAAACTTGTCTGTTTCTTGTTCAAAAATTAAACTTTTATTTTTACCTATATTATTTTTAAAATTGTGGCATAATTTGAGTAAAAAGGTTCTGAACTGTTTCAGACAAAGGGGTTTTGAATAGGACAGTTTAAACCCTGTTTTTTTAACCGTGGATTAATCCATTCTGTCCTAAACCTTGCCAACTCTGATTTAAAACTCTTTATGTGATGCCAGTTATCAAGTTCCTGGAGTTGGAAAAGTTTGAAACGGGTTGCTTTAATGGAATTAAAATTACACTGTAAACTCCCGTGTAACTATGTAATTCAACCATAAATCAATAAGAAATTCAGTTTTTCCCCCTCAAATTTGTCTACCATATTAAGTTTTTGGACCACTAAATAAAAATCTAGGTGATTCTAATTGACCATTAAATGTTCATTGCTGGTGTGAACGAACCCTATTTATAATGCTTGTAACAGATTTGTTCCAGTATTGTTTTTCTCATTAAAGATACGCTATCTTTTTGCTTTACTAAGTTTCTGCACCTCTATTGCTAAGAACTTAGCAGAGATTCATCCTTGCTGATGTGACAAGCATTGATAGAAACATGTTATTGAATGTAAGACTAGTTTGTATTTGTCCCGGATGACTGAGGGTGCACGCATCGAACATTTATATCTGTAGTTTATATGGTGTATTTGGAGAGTGTTCATATCTTTACATGCATCACCCATCTTTGTGCATTTTATATTAGTAATCAACCAGTCTTTATGGAATTTGACAAATCATTTAGGTTAAAACTGTATTTGAAATTTTATAATTTATAAAATAAAGTCATTCTCAGAATATAAATGAGTTTTAAACCGTAATAAAATTATCGAGTACATCGAAACTGTAAATGAAATAAGAAATATTAAATTTCTTGTTCATAACTTGTCTGCAGAACACAAGAAGTCGAATCTTTAGACTGTCGTGCCTCATTGTTCCCCAACATTCCAGGCTTGTAGTTTGTAAAAAAGTATACTGGCATTTTTGATTGAGTATATAATTGAAATATTGTACTTAAAACTAAAAAAAAAAAATGTTATAAGCTGTAATGTATTCTAAATTGAAATTATATGCTTGTGCCCAGAGTATTAGGCTACATCTGTTTAAAATACATATCAAAATAGACGTATCAAAATACATATCAAATTTTACGCTGTTATACTTTATGAATCAACCCATTTATTCAATCAATCATCAGCTTATGGAGCCGTTTTGTATTAAGCTACGGAATCAAATGTTTATTTTGTGTTTTACTAATAACTACTTTTTATGCTTTTTGAGATTTTTTCATTATGTCTTCAAATCAATATGTCATATCTATAGCGCTGCCATAAATCATATAATGAAACAAAAATCATAAATTAATCTATATATTTGTAGGTTTAGGTATTAAAAATTTGTTTGCTAGTTTTCAGAATTGAGTATTATATTTAACAATGTGCTCCTCAAAAGACTTTAAGATATTAAAGTTGGATTTCATTTATAGAATCTAATTGTTGACAAACTTGTTAGTAATTAATTGTATTCAATGATTCTTTAATTTCTATTCCATAATTTTTTTCTAAAATTACTAATTTATAATAATTTGAAATTGTAGTATATGTTTTAATGAAGTTCAATAGAAAATGGTATTTTTTTCTTCTTTTTCCAGAGAACTTGTTCTTGTTCTGAGCACATTCACAAAACCCATTATAGCTGCAGTGAATGGAGCAGCTGTCGGCTTTGGTGTATCGCTTCTAACCTATTGTGATATTGTCTTTGCCAGTGACAAAGCAACTTTCTGCGTTCCTTCCCTTAGTATCGGATATGTACCTGAAGGTGGACTTACTCTTACACTTCCTCAAATTATTGGAAATTCTCGGGTATGAACATTTTTTAAAATTAATGTGTATATTTGGTGAAATATTTTAGAAATAATTTTGATTGTGTAAAGCCAGGCTTATATAAAATTTTTTATGAACGTAGCATTTCTATTAAAAAAATTTCTGTATGCATTGATTAACTCTTTTAACTAGTTTCCGCCTTTTCATCGCCATCTCATTTTGGAACTTTATGCAGAACTTTGTATATAAAGTTTTTACAGAACTTTGTATATAAAAACTAAACACTATTCATACCACAGGGATGAGTTAGGTTAAAAAACTAAAAAGCCAATTACAGAAATCTATAAAGTTATGTGCAAAAACACTTTATAAAAGTAAAATAGTTGAAAAAATACCTGATATTTGAGCAAGAAAAAGGTGTAAGTAGGAATCGTTTGTCCACATAATGTTATCAACGTTTAAATAAAAATATCAATGGGAGATTATATTTATTTGTTTAAATTATGTGAATACAAATATCTACATTTAATTTAATAAATTGCGTGAATACGAATCTCGGTGTTTGATTTTAAAATCGTGTCAATGCAAAACCTCATTGTTTGATTTTTCAATTGTGTAAATATGAATTTCGATGTAAAATTAAAAAAAAAAACTATACTGAACTTGAATACGAATCATAATAGTGGCTTTAAAATCTTATGAATCCGATACATATTAATTGATCTAAAATTGTGGAAATATGAAACATGTTGCATGATCTTAAGTTGTGTGAATAGGAATTAAGATGTGTAATTTTAAATCATGTGATTGTAATTTTAAATAGCGTTTGCATTGGTAGGAAAAGTCAGAAAGAAAATTTTTTCTCAGGAATTTGAAAAATATAAACTTTCTTTGAATAGGCAATTTTTTCTTCTTTCTTTTTTAGTAATAGTAAAAGGATTTCTGCGATGATAAACAAATTTTCCGTGAACGGAGTTCTCATTCGTGTATCTTATACAGCTTAAAAGAACAGAAAAATGTACTATTTGTTTATTCCAGATATGCCAATTCGCTCTGGAAAAGCAGATAAATATTTTTGAGTGGTAGCCTTTTAATATGTGATTCTTGGTTTGATAAATTTGATTAATAGGGCATTACCACACCCAGGGTTCATTCTAGACTAAAAAAAGGGCAGGGTGCTAAAAATTGAAAAGGGCACTATACTTTTAAAAAAAAGGGCAGCAAGTTTAAAAAAGGACATTGCATTTTATAAAAAGGGCAGATATCTTAACCTTCTTTGCATAGTTAAAATGAATAATTATATATAAGTTTACTTTTATCACTANTCATCTCTGTGATTCTGAAGATTTGTGGTTGACTGTTTGACAAAACCGCTCAGGATGGAAATTGTTATTAATGAATATCCTATGATTTTTTGTGTGTGTGATTTCTGTAATCTTTTAATGAATTGATGCAGAATCAGTTTAAATAAGCAAATCAATTAAAGACCTTGGTCTTAAACAGTTTATAATAACATAATCATCTAAATTTAGACTTGAATTTGTATAGATTATGCTTTTTTTAAAAAATGTAATACCTTTAAAACATTTAATGTGTTGTGATACATGGGTGCCACTCTTTATTCCTGGGGACTGAAAATAGTCTATAGAAAATCAGTAGATTAAGTTTTATAAATTAATGTCTATTTTTAAAATTTTTTATTTTTTGAATTATAGAGAGATAGGCCAAAACATAAATAATGATGAAATGAAAAATAGGTTGAGTTAAGTATAGCTTCATGAAAAAATTAGTGGTTTATTATACAATGATTGATGTAAAAAGAGGATCAAGGTTAGCTGTTATTTTTATCTTGTTTGCTGTAAAAAATAAATTAATAAAATATGAAGAAACAATGCTCGATAATTGATTTAATATATAAGTCCTTATCATAGAAAGGTACATTTTGCAGTCAGTGAGCTATAAATTTCTGAAAATTCTAGTAAACAACTCTTGATTGTGTTAATTGATCAAAAATATAAGTGCAGTTTTGAAATGTTTTTTAAAGTGACACCCATGNAGGGCGCATTCAATTATATCAGGGCGGGATAAAAGGAGTAAAGGGCAATAGGGCGGATATTTCATATCAAAAGGGCATACGGGGCGGGCCGCCCCGTAAACCCCGCTTAGAATGAACCCTGCCACACCACTACTTTTAAATAATTCAAAGGTATATGTGATATACCACTTAGTTAGGCTATGTTTAGTTTTTTTTAAAAAGTTCGCAAAATTAACCAAAAATCTGCAAAATTTAGTTAGCACTTCTCTATTATTTTTAAAAAATGCATTGTCGAGTCTAGAGCAGTTGTCATCTCTGTGATTCTGAAGATTTGTGGTTGACTGTTTGACAAAATCGCTCAGGATGGAAATTGTTATTAATGAATATCCTATGACTTTTTTTGTGTGTGATTTCTGTAATCTTTTAATGAATTGATGCAGAATCGGTTTAAATAAGCAAATCAATTAAAGACCTTGGTCTTAAACAGTTCATAATAACATAATAATCTAAATTTAGACTTGAATTTGTATAAATTATGCTTTTTTTAAAAAATGTAATACCTTTAAAACATTTAATGTGTCATTATACATGGGTGCTACTCTTTATTCCTGGGGACTGAACATAGTCTATAGAAAATCAGTAGATTAAGTTTCATAAATTAATGTCTATTTTTTTTTTATTTTGAATATTAAAATTTCTGTTTCTCCTTAAATTTAGCAAATTTTTTCTGTTAAATGAAAATTACATTTTAATGTAAACATTGTTGATTTTCATAAATATTGCAAAATGATCAAGTAATGATGTAGATCATTAATGAAAGAATGAGATTGAACTTCAATGCCTGTTTGCTTTGACGATATTTGTACTATTGTTGTATCTAAAAATTTTTTTTTTCTCCGAACTTTTGACTTGCTGTCAAAAGTTAAATTGAGATTATTATCTTTTTTTAAAATTTTTTATTTTTTAAATTATAGAGATAGGCCAAAACATAAATAATGAGGAAATGAAAAATAAGTTGAGTTAAGTATAGCTTCATGAAAAAATTAGTGGTTTATTATACAATGATTGATGTAAAAAGAGGATCAAGGTTAGCTGTTATTTTTATCTTGTTTGCTGTAAAAAATAAATTAATAAAATATGAAGAAACAATGCTCGATAATTGATTTAATATATAAGTCCTTATCATAGAAAGGTACATTTTGCAGTCAGTGAGCTATAAATTTCTGAAAATTCTAGTAAACAACTCTTGATTGTGTTAAATGATCAAAAATATAAGTTCAGTTTTGAAATGTTTTTTAGAGTGACACCCATGGTGATCTAGTTAATAATTCTTAGAAAAGAAATCTGATTTCAATAAATTTATCTTAGTTTAATCCAAAAGATAAGTTTTTTTTTTAGAATTTAAATTTCTTTACCCTTTGTAATAGATGGTATTAAACTCATTTAATGGGAAAAGTTTTTTGAATTTCCTCAGTTTTAATAGATTTGTGTGATTATTTTTCAGTGTTGTGAAATGTTGCTGCAGGGATCGAGATTAACAGCGTCTCAGGCTCATCAAAAAGGTCTCGTTTCTGAAGTACTGTGGCCATCCAGATTTATGAATGAAGTTATGCCTCGTGTGCTGGCTGTTATATCACAACCATTGCCAGTAAGTCATTAACTCATAGAAATTTTCAGGAATGCCAACTATATTCACAACAAAGTTAACCTTTTAATTTTCATAAAGACTTAATACACCCTTTTTTTCTTTATGAATTTCACTCTTGTTCATTTTCGCATCTTTCCCATCATGCAGGTGCAATGTATAAAATTAAATTAAACTATTATACAAAATTGAACAGGGGTATTTCATCAGAAATTTCTTTTATTGATTCCCTAATTGCAGAATTAATACAAAATGAAATATTTCTTTTTTGAAACTATTTTTGTCTTTTTTATATATAATGTATTTCTATTATCTTTAATGCAATTTTTTTCCCTGTATTGTAGTGTTATATTTTTTAATTGCCATAAAATATACAATAAATGTATAAATTACAAATATTAATTTTTAGTGGTTCACTGTATATTTTGACCACGACACTGCCAGTACATACTGCTATATTAGACTAGAATTTTTTAAAAACACATCTGATAAAGTCAGAGAATTTTATTCTTCTATTTAAGTAGCAACACTGTAGTTAGTTCATCATTGTGCTGTATGGTATAAAAAACCGATGATGAGCTATACTCTTCATTTTACAGGAATGTGATAATTTTGTTAGTGAGTATCTAGCAGGGTTTAAGCTGAGTCTAAAAATTCATTAGCAAAAAAGCTAAAATCTGAAAAAAAGTTTTAGCAAAATGCTAAAATGCCATTAGGCTTATAAAATTACTTTATATCAAACAAGTACTGTAAGTTATCTGACAAAGAATAGCTTAATGTACAAGNTATTTCTATTATCTTGAATGCAATTTTTTTCCCTGTATTGTAGTGTTATATTTTTTAATTGACATAAAATATACAATAAATGTATAAATTACAAACATTAATTTTTAGTGGTTCACTGTATAGTTTGACCACGACACTGCCAGTTCATACTGCTGTATTAGACTAGAATTTTTTAAAAACATATCTGATGAAGTCAGAGGATTTTATTCTTCTATTTAAGTAACACTGTAGTTAGTTCATCATTGTGCTGTATGGTATGAAAAACCAATGATAACATATACTCTTCATTTTACAGGAATGTGTTAATTTTGTTTGTAAGTATCTAGTATGATAGGTTTGGTTGGCATAGTTTGCCCCTAAACAAATTCTGCACTTATTTTCATGTGAAAAAGTATACAAATAAAAAGAAACCAAAAGAATTTTGATGCACAGACTGCTAATAAAATATGCGTTGAGGTCTCATTTTCAAATACTAAAAAATGCCTCTAATTTATATTTTTTTAGTTGACAAATTTTTACAATATTATCTTACATGTTAGGCTTTACATGTTAGCACAAAATGTTTCAGCATTACCAACTTATTTGGTACTAAATTTTTTTTATTTAGTCATGTAGTATGTGCATCAATGTTTTTTTTTTTCATTCTGCCGAGGACCTCAAACAATATGTAGTTAAAGTGCTCCTTGTAATTTTAATAACTTTTATTCTGCATAATTGTTTGGGATACAATATCCAGAGTATGCTTGTCCTTGAAAGAGAAATTCTTTTACTGGATTCAAGTGTCTGTCTCTTAAAATACAGAGGTGTTTAGTTGGGCAAGTGCATGTGTGGTAGGTTTCATAAGATTCAGCTGTTATATGTCCACAAAAGTCACCAGATTTGCATGTTCTATGCTGTAAGAAAATCAAAGTTAGCAATAAACCTGTCTTGGTTACAATCAGAGGTTTATTTAGATAATGATTTAAGTAAACTTATTATTTTTTTAAGGAAAAAAAAATACTTGATTGATTTTAAAGAGAAACCATCAATATCAAAAGTTATGAAGTATTTTAATGTGCGATTTTAAATTTTTTCTTGATTTTCATAGAGGAAAAACATTGTTTTTCATGGATAAGACTTGGAAAATTAGTAATGAAGTTAAAAAAAAAATTAAACATTGGAAATAAAAACTATTGTTGTACTAAAATTTAGTAAATAAAAGTGGTAATGCTGAATTAAACTTATTCAATAAAAAGAATAACCATACTAAATGGATTTCATTCATTACAGGCTGGGGCATATTTTCATAATATTAGAATTCAAAAAGTAAAAAATTAAGTTTAAAAAAAAGTAATTTTTCAAATTTCCTTCTTTTGTTCCCTCTCCTGTAATGCTTGGCATAATTTACATTACTTTAAAGTGGCAAATTTTAATTTAAAAAAAATTCTGCTTAAAATTTTTTGTATTAGGGGGGAGGGGAGATGGATAGTCTAATGATTTGCCTCTAAAGTCACTCACAAAAGCTTTGTGATTAAAATGCTCGGAGTATCTATGGTACTTAGAGTTTAAATATGCATTTTTTTCTTTTACGTTTTTGTATTTAAACTAAAGATTCCTTTTTTGCAATCCCTATTCCTTTGGTTTTTTGAACCAGTTTTAACATGTTACAATGGTGGCATGTTCATGGGTGCAACTCTTCAGTCCTGAGGGCTGAAATCAAACTTTAAAAAAGATCCTGTGAATTGAATGATGTTCTCTGATTAATATATCTTTCCAATTTGTTTTTTAAATGAAGTTTTTGACAAAAAAATTTCCTTATGAAATGTAAAAATTTTTTTTTTGTTAGAATAAATAAAAAATATATTACTTTTTTGAAAACATTTTTATTTTTCATAATTCATGCAAAATGATGAATTAATGACATCACATCACCTTGACTGATTTTCTACATTTACTTGTGTAAATAAAATTTGTACTGTTGAATTCGCTTGAGTTTTGTATTTTTTCTCTCAACATTTTCAGATGCTTTGTAAAGCTAACTTAGGATTATTTTTTAAAAAATGATCTAGGACAAAACATAAATGATGAAGTGAAAAATAAATAGGATATAAATGGGTCCAAGAAAAATTTTGAATTCAGCAATTTATGTAAAATTATGTACAAAGTTAGCTGTTATTTTAAAACCAAACAACATGCTTTTACAATTTAAATAATTTCTAGTAGAATTTTATCAATAATAATGAGAAAAAAACTTTATTTTTCTTAAAAAAAATGTATGGATGTTAATTTTAATAATTAATCTAAATGAAGAATAAACTTGAATGTTAATAAATTTTATCGAAAATGTATTTAGTCTGAAAATAATTCAATTCAAAAAATTATTCTTTTTAAATATATTTCATAAAAGCACTAACTACTTAATTAAATTCAATTCTTTATTAAATTCAATCCTTCAATCCTTGGTTCATTTTATTTTAAATGGAAAAGGTATTATTTGGCAATTCTACATTTGGTTCCCTTTTTTTTTCTCTTTCTTCTGAGTTATCAGTTCTGATAGATATAAGTTCTCCGAAAAAAAAACAACAACAACAAAATCTCTAATGCACATTATTTTATGTTAATACATGTAAATCTATAGTTCTGTTACCCTGAATGACCGAAATCAAGACTGTCGACTTTCACCGGTGAATCTTAACATTAATTAATCTTAATTTGGTGAATTTTAATATCTGCTTGGGATAGATTAGGAGAAGCATCAGTGTTCGGAGTATCGGTTAAATGCATATCGGGCAGTAGCACTGAACCTTAAAAAAACATTGATGTAGGGTAAACCAGGCGAATGAATATTGGGCAGTGGCACTTAACTAGACCTATTATATATTTTGGACATTAACCAAAGTCACTATGCGATTGTCAATATTATTCACTTGTGGAAGCCAAGAACAATCTATTTTGGACATTAACAGTTCTATTGTTTATATTGAGAGTATGAAGGTAAATTAAGCTTTTAGCATATGAACTTACATTATTGGTACTTCAATAAAAGTTTGATAAAGTTTTTAATAAAATGCAGTAGAATAGTAATTTATATTAGAACAATTTGAAACTTTATTGGTTAATATAAATCTGAGATTTCAAAATAGTTAATAATGCAAGTAACATTAAATGATGTGATAGCTTATGCTTTCCTATTTTCGTGAAGATTTGCAATCTTCAATAGTACAATTTTTAAAAAAATGCTGTAACACACCAATTTTATTTCAAAACGCAACATTTAAAAACCTGCTCTTATCAGTTGACAAACTTTTCCTCTCCTCTTTAAAAAAAAAAAGTGTTGATCTACTAAATCAAATAATTTCAATTTGGTGGTCTACACGGAAAGATTGGTGAGCATTACTCAAAACAATGATGAGAAAAGTTCTTTCATTAGACAAACTACTTTAATTTTAAAATAGTGAAAAGTAATTTTTAAAGAATTTTACCGAATACTTACTGGAATGCATGCAAAATATTGCCCAGTTTTGTCTTCATAAAGTCTTCTATAGAAATTACCATTTCCACAAAAACAATGGATTGTTATAGTTCCATTGGTGACAACTTCTGCTGCTAATGTGGTCTCTCCTTCACATTGTTTTAGTTCTCCAACTTCAGTACAGAACTTCAAAAAAGACAATAGAAACAGGAAACTTATTAAATTTGTTATTTTCTGCAGTGCTTTCTTTTTTTTTTCTTTTCAAGTGAAGCTTTTGAAAATTTCATTAAATTAGTTTGTGTAGTAAATAATTTTTTTTCAAAAATTTTGATTGAATATTTATATTAGTTATCCCTACTGAAAGTTATAACATTGTGTTAGAAAACTAAATGTGCATTTGTTTTTATTTCAAGTTTTAATTTAAAAGAAAAAAGTAGTTTTTTTAAATTTATTGTTTGAATTATTTGTAGAGTAAAGTTTCAAGCAAGTGAAGCTAAAAATAGACCTGTTTGTTATATTTATATATATATGCATGTTTCTAATGGTTTCTACAGTTAATGAAGGAAACTCAATTTACAATTGATTTTTTTTAAACAAAATACTGGATTGATTATTCTGCAAACTTATAACTAACTTTAAAATTGAGTAATTATATCTTTTTGTAAATATTCCGAAGTATGGTGTTTAAGGAAAAAAGTATAAATAAAATATATTTTCAAACATCCTATATGCTATAAAAATTAGTTATCAATTTTAATCATGACTTTCTTTATTTTGTACACTTGGTTTCATAAAAGTAGCATACACAGGTTGTTTCGAAATGTTTACCCTTAATATGTTTAATAATATAATTTTTAGAATTTTTGTCAGATTAAGTGGGAGGTTTCAATTTAATTCTTAACTGAGAAGCAGCAAATTTAAATCTAAAATGTTGTCTTAATGTTTCGTAATGTCTTAATGGATGATTGAATGAGTCCTGTAAATTGGGTTGCGATGTGTGTGTGAAGTCATTTTTTTTGGCTTCAGATGGTGCTACTAAAAACAAGAAACACACCCTTTGTCTTAAATTTGCTTGGTTCCCCAAGCAGGCTTGTTGGGATGGCAAGTAGACAATTGAAACAACATGGTTTGAAAATGTTTTGTTTGAAATATTTTAGTGGTTCTCCTAAATGTATGAGAAAGTGGGAGATCTGAACATCCAGATTTCTTCTCATGTTTATACTTATGGTAGGAATTTATTTGAATTTCAATTCAGATTTCATATCTGGCAGGGAAAAGGGTTGTTTAGTTAAAAAAATAAATTGTGATACCTTCAGCTGAGCCCTTGCATTGAAGGTTATTGTCTTCTTGTCTTCACTCCATTCTGGTGGGCAATCCGTTCTGTCAGAACACTTGCAGAGTCTGTGGGTGAGGGGGGTGAGCCAGAACCTCTTGTGGATGACATTGCAAGCCTCTTTGGGACCTCCACACAATGGTAGATTTCTTTCAGAGGTGGCCTACGACACAGAATTATATTATTTGCCTGTTGCACTTTCTAGTAGGGTTTCTATTGAACCCTTTGTGATCCTATTGAGTTTATACTCTGAATTAGTTTTTGTGGAATGAGCATAAAAAACAGAATAATGAAATTAGAAATTTATAAAAGCGTTGTGATACTTGTAAATACAATTTATAAAATATTTTGAATTTTATCTAGTAACGCCAGTTTAAGAGGATGCTATACCGTGAAAGAAATCCTTTATGGCACATATACAAGTATTTTAAAATTGAATGTTTAAAAAAAAGTGAGTACAGGTAAAAACTACAAACTTTCAAATGCTGCTCATTTTTTCCCTTTAAAATATCAAAAGGCAAACAAATTATAGGAGGATTACGTAGTGTGGAAGTTATCCTGTAGCCTACCTTTTGATATTAAATTCCCCCCCCCCCTGCATTAGAAACTTCCTTTACCTAAACACAATATTTTCCCCACAGGGCCTTAGAAATGGACACTGGTTAGAGATGGTTCTTTAGTGTGGTAAATGTGCGAGTAGACCGCACATTTGACTGCAACAGTTACAACAGTGGTCAGAAAAAACATTATTTTTGTAGTTTATGCTACAACTACTTTTATTTTAAAATGTAGTGACTACGAACTACTTTGGAATTGTAGTAACTACTTTAAGAAAGCGAACTTTGCTGGAGAATTTAATTTACTCCTTTGTTCAAAATTGGCTTATATTTATTCATATGTACAGTTTGTAAATCCAAAATAGCATTTTCGAATTTGTTCATTTAATCTTCAACTTTTTATGCATTTCTCGACAGCGAATATTTAATTTAAGAAAGGCGAAATTTGAAATTTTAATTGTTTAATGCTCTTTCAGTTCCTCTAAAAAATCAAGTACATCGGAAATATGTTCCCTTCCTTTTACAGAACATCAATATTTCAGGAGTGTAATTCACATTTGAAAGTGTGATCAAAATAATTAATTATCTATTTTTCGAAATGGCTGGTTTAAATATAAGTTATACGGTATTCTAAGTACGTAATTCCTGTCAACGCTCAGCTGCAGCCACAGGGTCATTTTCATTTAATTCGTAGACGGACCCACAAAGATTTGTGCCTATCTAATTCGAAAAATTAATTGCGATAAAGCCGCATTTTTTACTAAACTATCGTTAAAAGTAGTTTCCAGGAATCTCTATAAACTACTGTTTTTGTCGTATCGCACTACAAACTACGATAACAGGGTGCGAAGCGTTTCTAAAAAGTGCTTATTTTCGTTTTTAAAAGCCCTTAAAGGTGCTTTTTTCGTTGGTAGTTTTTAAAAAAGTATTTAATTTTCCCTTTATTGATTTTCGCCACGCATTATGCGAAAAGACACTTCATATTGTCCTTACATACGGTCCTTACCATATGAGAACTCCATTCGTTTTATGATTCAAAATTTTACGATTTTTGACAATTGTCAAAAACTATGCCTTTTTTTTTAAGCATGACGGTTAAATCCGGATAAAACCATCAATTGTCGAAAACTTGGCAACCCTGCCTTATTATATTTTCTTAAAAGTGCTTAAAAATATTCTTGAGTGCTTGAAAAGTGCTTATTTTTTGTTGAAAAATTTGGCTACGCACCCTTTAAAAAAAGTAGACTTCATTAGTTATACTACTTTTGCGCTGCTACATCCGACCACTTAGTTAAAAAAAAACTTAGTCGTCTGAGAATAGATTTACAACTCGAAAAGTTTTATCAAATTTTTAGTCTATGATACATTTTGGTAGTTAGATGAATGCTTTTGTACCATCATTTTAACTCAGTATCTAAAATGCATTTTATTTTGCTATCTTTAGTTCAAAGTAATAAAAAAAAAGAAAGTCCTAGAGATACTGGGTTTCTTTTGTAGCATTATTCTTTAATTAAAATTTAAATTATTTTCTACACTCAGTAGATCAGCTACAGTGAATCTGTAATATTTTAAACTTGGTTTATATCATTCTTAAAGTGTAAATTCCTAGTTATCTACAGAGTGCAATTTTAATAAATCGCCCCCTGAAAACCTTAGCTAATAGGGAATAACCCATAGTAGATAGTTTCCTGTTTTAGCTAACACTAAAATTTAAAGTCTTATCAGAAGAATCTCAGTTATGTTTTCATACTGATTTTGTTTTACACCTCCTTAGCGAGATGCTTGTTACAAGGCAACGAAATTCTGGTGTTGCAATATAACCTTCAAATAAAAAAAAATAGCTATCATCTTTAAAGTATTGTAAATTAAAAGTAAAACTCACCCCATTAGCATAAATGATATACGATTGCACAGTTGAAATCCAATAAAGAAAGGTAAACAATGTGATCTGACTTCGCATCTTTCTTTTGCAGGTGATGGAGGCAACGAAACTTCTGGTGCGCGCCAATATTTGGGATAAATTGAGATCCCACATGGATGTGGAACGTCGACTCCTCGTCAATCATTGGCTGGCTCCTCAATGCCAAGAAAATATTAAACGGGTCCTGCGTCTGGATTCGCTCATCGATTGAAAGATTATCTGTTTTATTTCAACCACCCTTTTTTTCCCCTTCCTTTTCTTCTTCCTCCTGACTAAAATAAATAGTGAACGTTGCACGTTAATGCTTATATTATTAATGTTTTACTTTTTTTCCTCTATTGTATTTTGGAAAATAAAGACTTTAGTTTTCTTAAATGTGTGTCAGTTGTCTCTTCTGCATACGAAGCATGTCGAAAATTGAAATCTAATATGCCAGAGAAGAGTTTCTAAATTGTTAGGATATCTTTCTATTGGAGGGACGGACGAAATAAATCAAAATTTGATGGATTTCTGTACTTTAGCTTGATTAACAGGAAATTTCCTTCTGTATTTTAGTTTTTAAAAAAGTTATTATTTTTTTTTTGACACTTGAATTTTATGTCTTTGTATTCTATCATTTTTTCCCCTCCATTTTATTATATAAACGCCGTTGAACATTGTATTTTAGTTTTTAAAAAAGTTATTATTTTTTATGACACTTGAATTTTATGTCTTTGTATTCTTCCATTTTTTTGTCTCCATTTTATTATGTAAACGCCGTTGAACAGCTGACGCAATTTCGAATGCACGACTATCAATGTTCTATTTTGTAGCTTTGTAATTTTAAACGTAACCCAGAAGACGAGGAAACTCGTGGTTCAAATATTGGGACAAACTAGACTTCGTGGATTACTTTTTGGTGGAACTTACCAGATTGTGCGTGGCACGAGGAGGAAAATCTTCCACAGCTAACCCGACGGCAAGATGATTTAAACCCTTGATCCGTCTAACTTAGAGAGAAAATTTTCCGTCAGTGGCTGGGATTTTAACCTGGGTCACCTTATTGGGAGGCGAATTCCCTGATCCATTGTGGCTCTCTATTCTTAATTAAGAGATAGAAATTGATAATTTTTATTTACCTTTAAACCATTATCAGCTTCATTAGCGATGGCCTTGCTAACAACCAGATAGGCTTTACAGGGAGTGAAGGGAACGGCGTTTAAAGATTTTTATTTATTTATTTCCAATGGCACATTAAAAGACGGACATCAAAAAGAAATCTATAAATAAGACAGGGTGCGTAGCGTTTTTTAAAGGTGCTTATTTTCGATTTTTAAAAGCCCTTAAAGGTGCTTTTTTTCGTTGGGTGTTTTTAAAAAGTACATAATTTTCCCTTTACTCTGTTGATTTTTGCCAGGCATTATGCGAAAACACATTTCATTTTGTTCTATTCAACGTTTTCACAATTATTTCCACCCCAATCTATTTCGGCGTACCGTCGGTCCTCTTAGCATATGAAAACGTCCTTCGTTTTATGATAAAAAATTGTATGATTTTTGACAATTGTCAAAAGCTGTGCCAAAAGTTATTATTATTTTTTTTTTTTTAACATAACGGTTAAATTCGGATAAAATCGTCAATTGTCAAAAACTTTGCCAACCCTGCCTTATTATATTTTCTTAAAAGTGCTTAAAAATATTTTGAGTGCTTGAAAAGTGCTTATCTTTTGTTGAAAAATTTGGCTATGCACCCTGATAAGAGCGAGCAATCCAGTAGCGTTCTCAGATAGATTTCCGAGGGAGAGCAGGGCACCTAGACACAGGTGGGACAACCCCATTGGTGTCTTGGGATATTCATCCACTTTTAGATGCGCGTGGATAATTTTTTTTTAAATTTTTTTCCGCACATGCGCTGTACGAAGCAACTACTTCAATTACTCTTATTTGGCGCAGTTTTTATTATTATTTTTTTAATTTTAAAGCAATAATTTCGTTATCAGTTTAAAATTGATTCAAACGCTTTTTTAAATATTAAAGCTATAGCAAAAATGGCACTAGACCTAGTATATATTTCGGACAATTACCAAAGGGATTATGTAATTGTCAACATTCACCGGTGGAGATCAGCAATCACCGATTTCGGTCCCTCACAGTAACATTAAGACGAAAGAAAATCACCGCTTTGTAAAAATAAGAAGCTTTGGTGGTCTAATTTTTAATAGTGGGAAAGTAATGTTCAACTACGTAGCCTTGTAATTTTGAACCCAATCCGGAAGACAAGGGAACTCCTGGATCAAGTATTGGAAGAANCTATATGTTGAGCCACCTCAGCTAGATTTGTCATGTGACATTTTTAGCGGCGATCATTGGTCGATTTCCTAGCGTTGCCATTCGAGGAGTTGTAATGAGGCTTTTTTTGTCGCCGTGTAAGAGAAATATATATATAGATTGAATTCTAAGATAGAGTGACCACTTTGATCAGATTACGAAGGGACCGAGGGTGTGCGGTATCAGTCCTGATTAACTGTTCTACCGTGAAGTGCTCGACTTCGCCTGCAGGTCGATGGGCTAGCACAGCGGGGAGTCATCCCCTCCGAAGAGGATTAAAATTGTGATGACATGTCTTCGGATCATACTAGGTGATGTTTCCCACATCTTCGCCAATTGCCCATCGTGCAGCTCTAGTACGATGTAAATTGATTACAACTAAAAAGCAATTCGTCGACTCAAAAAACACCAAGAATTATATTTTTGCAAGAAAGATCACCTAAACTGGAAAGATAGAATTAACTTAAATTTTTTTGAATCGCATAAATATGGCTCGTTTAAAATGGGATTTTCCAGTTAAAAGCGAGCTAATGGACTTTTACCAACTGTTTCCAATTTCTTTCGTTAAATCAAGGCTGGATTATAGAAGGAGCGAGTTCGAATATAAATATTAATAAAAATGAAAATCGAGATCGTCAAAAATCTAAATTTAAAAAAAAAAAATAGTTTTTTTAATATTTTATTTAAAGTTTTTAAAAATTTAAATCACATTTCTTTTAACATATTTTAATTTAAACTCTGATGAAATGTATTAATAATTCTTAATATTATTTAAACTATATGATAACAGAAATATGTAATGTCTCCAACTAAAACGGATGAAATTATTATTTAATTACTGCTAACTCTGATGAAATGTATTAATAATTCTTAATATTATTTAAACAATATGATAACAGACATATGCAATGTTTCCAACTAAAAATGGATAAAATTATTATTTAATTACTACTAACTACACATTGAATAAAATCATAATAATTTTATTAAAGTTGAACACCCTAATGTATTTGCACTTAAATTTCATTACTTATTGCAAATTTAATAAGTTTTAAAAGTACTTGTATTTAAATAAATTTAAAACTAATGGATATAATTAAAATTAAGTGTTTTAAATCATGTTGAAAATTCAAAAGATTTCCGACCTACCGATTTCTGTGTTAATCTGATCTTTTCGAATTGATCTAAAAATTACTTATTTACTTTACTCTGGAAGCGTCTTCATAGTTTCGTAATCATAGTTATCTTGTTAAATTTCAGAATTATTTTCGGGATCAAGATTTGATAAACTCTGACCTCAAGAAGGGGAAAAATACATTTGTTTATAAACATTCTGTTGGTTCGTTTATGTATTTTTCAAAATCTGGAGGAAGAGGTAAATCTTTTATCTTCTTGTGTTGCGCTTATTCGTAAATTTCTAAAATTTTCTGTTCAGTTGTTAAAAATGTCCTTGTTTAACTTCAAAATCTCACAGAATCGGATCACGTGATCTATATCACACCTAGGCGGTTATTTTATTTCTACGAGTGAGCATTTAATTAAAAAGATAAGCAAATAAATTCTACGCACCGTTTGTAATAGTTTCTTATTTCCAGAATATTACAGAAATCAGCGGTTCCCAAATGATGTTCCGCGGAACCCTTGGATTCCGTGGAAGGGTCACAGGGGGTTAGGACTTTTATTGTTTGACTAGGTTCTTTCTTTTGCATGGTACTGAAAAATTTTACGTCAGTCTTTCTAAATAGCATGGTACTCCGTAACAAGGTAAGAAAAGACCATTGCGATATAGGATTTAAGTAATCATCCCCTTACTACATACAGTTCCGTTTTCTTTCTTGATCAAATTATGCAAATATGTTTTCAAAACAATATAAAAGCTTTTAGAAATTAAACACGCCAGACAGAAATTTAATGGGTGCTCTCTTTTACGATATACATCATAGAATTATTAAAAAAAGTTATAGTTTCGTAGCCTTACTGATATCCTTGACTAGGCGAACATTTGTTTTTGAAAAAGAAACAACTATATGTCGTTGTAAGAGCATGGGATTTGATTGGACCACTAAACATGGCGCGTTTTATTATGGCATGCTCTTAACAAATCAAATGCCATATAATTATTACTTTTGTTTCGCTGTTGACCAAAATCGTTTGCAAGAAACAATATTTATTATTCTTTTATCAGTTTCTTTAAATTCGAACAGAAAGACGCATATTTGTTACAATCTTCCTATATCATTTTTATTAATTCTTATTACGTGTTAATTGATTATTATTGTTAATAACTGTTATTATTATTGATTAGAAATCAAGCAAAAACGAGGCTGTGCAACGTAATTTCAAGAGTTGGCGATATTGTTATACGTTTACGCTAGAAGCTTGGCGTTTAATTTGGCGTGCGCTTAGATGCAAACAGGCTCTCTCCATAGGGATAATGATTATTTATTAACATAAAACAGAGTATAGTGTCCTTTATCGTATATGAAAAATGCCATCTATTGATCGAAGTGGAAACTAATTTTACTGTCAATATCTTTTTCCATGTTCATGTAAAATAATACCAAATTTCTTCGATAACCGTTCACCAAAACGGATTTTACATTATTCCAAAAGAGCAACTTCAATTAAAACCAACCTGTTGGCCACACGTGTGTTAGTTATTTAAAAAAAATCCCCGTTCAACTATGTGTTAAAAAAATTAACTAATATCAGCTGTGTTTAACCTGTATGTTAAAAATATTGAAGGAAATTCGTTAAAGTTAACAGCAATATGCTGTAGCTTGAAACATACTACATCTTTCTAACATCAGTCACATATATCAGTGGTTCCCAAATAGTGTTCCATGGTATCCTGAGGTTCCGTGATTCATAGAGGCTCCGAGTGTTAAGAATTTTTTTAAAATCAATTATCATTTTCGAAACCTGTCATTAAATTTATATCCGATTAATTACCTATTATTCATTTTATAATTTCGTTATTTTTATGAAATTATTTCATTAAAATGCTTGTGAAGAAAGAAATAAGCAAAACGAACAAAAATTCTAATAATGAGGACACATTTATGAAAAATTGCATTTGCATAGAATAAAAAACCAAATTTAACAATGAAGAAATATGCCCCTCTAATAACCATTTTCAACATTTATTTTGGTCCTGTTTCGTCTTTATTTCAATGAGAAAACCAAGTTTTAGGTCAGGTATATTCAGTAAAATCAAATTAGATTTTATGCCACTCCTGACCAATAAATCTAACTGTCTGACATAATAGTATTGGTAAAATGATACTATGAAATTTTTTTTATTTTTTATTCATTCATTAAATATTTTTAAAATAATTAATAAAATTTCAATAATTATATATTTTTAAAATAATTAATAAAATATCAATCATTAAACATTTTCAAAATAATTAATAAAATGCCAATCATTAAATATTTTTAAAATAATTAATAAAATTTCAATCATTATTTTTTCTACAAAATAATTAATAAAATTTCAATCATTAAATATTTTCAAAATAATTAATAAAATTTCAATCATTAGATAGTTTAAAAATAATTAATAAAATTTCAGTAATTAAATATTTTCAAAATGATTAATAAAATTTCAATCATAAAAAAATTTTTCAAAATAATTAATGAAATTTCAATCATTAGATATTTTCAAAATAATTAATAAAATTTTCATTAAATATTTTTATCTATTTATAAATTTATTTATTAAGTCTCGGGGTTTTGCTAAAAGATGAATGATCCTTTAGGGTTTTATAGTCGAAAAAAAATTAGGATTCACAGTTTCAAAGCAGTGGTTCCCAATATTTTTTTGCCTATGGAAGCCTAATGATCGAGTTTTATTATCTCAGAACCCTGACTTGATATAAAAAAAAAGTTCATTAGCGGCTGTGAATATACGAACCAAAAAAAGAAAAAAAGACTGCTAATTTTATAAATATTTAATGCGAAGAATGGAATATTTGAAATTCTTAATTGATTCTTGGCTTATGCCTATGCTGAAAATGAATAAATTAAGTTAAGATTTTCGCAGTTAAAAATATCGAAAATTTCTAACAGAGAAACATGATTCTTAATTTTTGAATTTAGTCATTATATTTTGATTTGAAAAGTTCGATGAGCAATACTTACAGAATTCTTTATTAATGCATATTCTTTTCATAAATTATTCAATAAATTATGATTGAAAAAAAGATTTTTAATTTTTTTTCATTGGCCTTTTACACATAATTTCATTTAAATAATCGAAATATTGAACAAATTATTTATAGTGGGATAACTGCGAGTGAGGTATCTTGAAAACTCTTAAAACTTCTGAGCTATTAGTTCCATCGTCTGAAGTTTGGTCTCATTTTAATTTGCATGCAGAATTTGTATCTTATTTGTCTAGATACCAATGTTTAAGTAAGTGTGAGGTTGAATTATATTTTATTACTTCAAGCATAAAATATAATTCAACCTCAAGCGGCAGGTACTTAACCTTTAACTACTGGCTCTAATTTTGCAGTAGTGACTGCAATTTTTAAGAACTTTAATCCTTAGCGTTCTCTGATTGGACTTGATATTGAGCAGTCAGAGTAAGATTAAAATAATTTTTACCCAACTTAAATGGTAGTTTGCGAACACTAACGCAAAGATCATTTCTTACTTAATAATAAATATTTAGCGCGGCAATTACAGAATACTCTGCATGATGTAACATATACACTCAGATGAATGAGTAAAATTTTCTTTGTCAGTAGGGTTTAAGAAGTCATCATCTCATCCTTTCATCATCCCAATTTGTTCATCATCCCAAGATGAAGGCGAGAGGTGTTGACAGCATTTACAGTTGGGTGGTGGCATTATCATGCGGCATTATATATATGATGATATCATGGCCAATGAAATTAGGATCCCTTCTCTTCGTAGAAATGATTGACAGGTATGACACGAACAGAAAAGATGCGTCCCTGCCATTTGCCTTAGCTTACTTAATGAGAAGTTTATCAAGTAAGAACTGTTTTTTGTAATTGTTTTACGTGTCTTAGAAGAGTTTCAGTTTTTGATAGTCCCAAGGGAACGCATTTAATTTTATTTTACAACCGGCGTTAAATAACTGACTTAATTTTGAATTGATGACGAGCATTGTTTAAATACGTAGCCTTGTAATTTTGAACCAAATCCTGAAAATAAGGGATTTCCTGGAATAAGCTTTGGGAGAAAGTAGCCTTCGTCGAGAATTTTTTGATGGAGCTAAACCGATACGTGGAAAGGAAAATCACGAAAATCTCTTACGGCTAAGCTGACGGTAAAGAAATCTAACCAATGTACCACTTCCGCTGAGGATATTTTACCTCAGCCGGTTGCAGAATTCGTATCAATCTGCCATCACTAGGATTCGAACCTGGGTCATCCTATAACCTCATTGGGAGGCATTAGCGAGTTTAATTTAGACATAGATCTGATGGAGAAGGAAATTTTCTCCAAATCCCTGTACTCATGCTCAGAGACTGACTACTAGACTTACGATTCCAAAGATTTTGCGAGCACGTATGCGCATGTGCTTAGTGGATGTTCGAGGAATCGAGGATCGAACCCCGGTCTTTCCACACCGGAGCCCGATTCACTAACAACTGTGCTACCCCGGCCCGATTCTGTTTTAAACATATCTACAATACATATATGTATTAAAATAATTTTATCATTATGGAATTTATTATTATGAATTTTTTTTTTATCATCATCTTCTTTTTTAGGTCCATTTGGCGGATATTTCGGCGAAAAATTCGGATTGCAACAAGTCACTATGTTTGGATGTATATTATGTTCCATTGGGGTCGGATTATGTTTCTTTTCTGAAGAAATCATATCGATCGATATTTTCTTAGGACTGATATATGGTAATAACTTTTATGAACTGGTCTTTAGTTTAAAATTCTTTCTTTCGATTGAAAGCTGAAGTTGATTATTCGAAATATCACCAAGTTTTATTAGTCAATCAAACTAGCTTTGGTGTTTTTAATTCTGCTTATCTCTTTATTATGTTCAATCAGACTTCGACTGCATTTTTGTTTCTTCTGCACTCGAATATTATTAAGCATTTTCTCTACTCTATTTCTGAGAAGTATCGAAATAAAATTAAATGTTAAAGTTGGTGATGAGAAAATATCTTTAATCAATGGATGGTTGACTAAATATAAACTACAACAAGCTTCCTACAACAGGAAGAAATTTAGAAAACTTCCGGTGTATCCCTCCGCTTATGTCATGCATAAGAGGTGATGTGTGAACAGGCTTAATATTCCAGGAAGTTTTATTATTGTGATTTGTGTTTAAATTTACGCGTTATTTTACTATTCATAAGAGTTTTCCATATTTTATAAATTCTAACAATTCGCGAGCCTAAAACAAATTTTACAGAATTGATAGCACAACATAAATAAAGTGTAAGGTTAACCATGTTTTGAGTGTTATCCCTTATTTGGCTATATTTGTGTAAAGTAGCACCGTTTATTACTTTTTGGGTAGCACTATAACAAACTTGCGGAGTCTTTCGAATTCATTTGTTGTTTGTTTTGTTGAAAGTTAGATTGAAAGAATGCGTTATATTGCAAATTAGTATAATAGTGTTTACAATATAATATTGAAAATTTAAATTGCGTGTTATATTGAAAAGAGTATAATATTATTGGATTTAGCGTTTTTTCAAGCTTAGGCGTAAAAATCAGTTGTTGGAAGTAGTAACCCTGAAGTCATACGACGAATTTCAACTCCTAGCGCCATCTATGCTTAGCTTTATAGGGTCAACCATCCATATTATTTACCAGCTCGATATAACATTTAATTTGATATCACACCTTGTTTTTCTTTTGTATTTTTGATGCTTTTTCAAAATGGAGGCCAAAAAAAAAAAAAAAAACGCGTGCGAGACGTATAGTATCTTTTGTTACTAAACAAGAACTTTATTTTAATTTTTGATGTTTTTTTTCAAGTTGGCGACAGAAAAACGCGTTTTGAACACTTAGATTTTTCTAGACTTTTAGTACACTGAATATTTGAAGCTCCGTTTTTGTGGGAATTAGTTCTATCCAAAACACTATAGTACTTACATTTAGTTCTATTCTAGAATTTTAACCCCTAGAGCCATTTGCTTTTAGCTTTGCGCGGTCAACTATCCATACAAAAAAACATAGAAGGCCATATGTGCAGAGTTTATATATTTATTTGACATGTTGATATTTTCTAGGATTTGGACTGGGATGGTCATCATGTTTGGTACCTGAAATCATGAACCAGCATTTTGTGAAGCACAGGACTAAAGGGTTCAGCGTGGTTCTCGGAGTAAGCGGAGCCATACATTTCATAACTCCGCTTCTTTTGGAAAAGATAATAAGCGATTGCGGAGTTTCTGGATCATTTCTCATCATGTCTGCCATCATTCTCAATAGTGTACCTGCAGCAATGTTAATAATCAACCCCGAAGAAAAAAACACGAGGCGCCTAGAACAATCATCATTACAGACTGGTAAAAATAATTTGTTGGCTGTAGAACCCATTCACTGCACTCCTAACTCAAACTTAGATTTCGTAAGAGTATCCAGAACACACACATGTTTGGAACTTTCTCCCGGAGCTAGACCAAACTCTAGTTTTGTTGCAGATCAGTCCACTTCGAATGCAGAAGAACCTTGTTCGTCTGTCAATCAGCCTATGCCTATGAATACAACGAAACATTCTGAACAACGTATTGTTGAAATCAATAACGATATTGCCACGCACTTAAAACTTCAAGACAAAAGTGGAACGTTTCCCAAAGATAAGAAACTGGAAGAAGAAAATGACCTGCAGCATATTATTAAAAGTAGAGGTGGAAAGCTGGCAGAAATAAATGACCTGCCTCATATTATTGAAAGTAGAGACAGGAAATTAGAAGAAGTAAATGACCTACCTCATATTATTGAAAGTAGAGACAGGAAATTGGAAGAAGTAAATGACCTACCTCATATTATTGAAAGTGGAGACAGGAAATTGGAAGAAGAAAATGACCTGCAGCATATTATTGAAAGTAGAGACAGGAAATTGGAAGAAGAATTGAATTCGGATCTATTCGAAAATATTGATAACAGGTTGACAAATGAAACGAACAAATTTGAAAGGAAGAAGAAAAAGGCGTCTCCAACAAAATATGAAACAATTGACATTTTATGGAATCCTGTGTTTTTGTTGATAGCTTTTATTCAGAGCTCCTTTTTCTACATCCAATACATATCATGGACTGTACTAGTGGACTTGGTCCGTGACAAAAATATCCCACGCCATCTGGAAGTGTACTTTGTGGTTGGGCAGGGAGTTGTAGAAACCATTGGACGTATGGCTCTAGGATTTGTGACCGACAGTGGATACATGGAGGTCAGGAATTACTGTGCCCTTTGTTTCGGCCTCATAGGACTCTCGTGTACTCTGCTAGTTTGGGTGTCTGGATTTCCAATGACCATGACTGCCATTTGTATATTTGGTTTCATAAGTGGAACCAATCTAACTGCTCTTCCTGGAATTGTGACGGAGTTTATTGAAAAAGAGAAAAGAACATTGGCTATGGCATCGAGGCTAATTCTTTATGTGCCGATGAGTTTTACTATGTCTCCCTTAATAGGTAAGTTTGTCTGCCGATATTATGTTATACATTTAAAGAAGTTTGATTGCGAAACTAGCGAAACTAGCTCCTTTTTTTTCTTTCTCAAGCTCACAAGTTCAGTTTTTACAAGTTAAGATTCAGCTTTCGACAAGGTAACTTATAAACAAGTTAATATTAAGGTTCAGCTTTTAACATTCTTAAAAGATGCTTGTCAGAGAATAGCTGAACGCTTTGAGTCTAAACTAGCAGAATTTCTAATGAAATGACTGAAAATGTGATTTAGTGCAATAGGAAAGACCATTAAAAAAACATATTCAACGGCATTTCTTTAAGTACAGTGAAATCGAATTTTAAAATAGTCACTTACTTAAAATTCAATTTGTTTGGAATTATTCAATTAATTTTGGAAAAATTTAGCATTTTGTCATGTAAAATTCTATTCTTTAAAATGATGTAAAAATTGCATACCTTACGATTCAAAATATTTTCGACTAGTATTAAATAAATAATAAAAAAATGATAAATATTTACTGAAAGTTATTTTTTCCGTGAACTTATCATAGGATAAACAAATTTTATAATTGCGCGCAAAAATTTCAATTAGCGTAAAAAGTTCTCGAGATATAGTAAAATTAACATTAAGTAAAATTAACATTAAGTAAAATTAACATTAAGGGGTACAAACTTTGGAACTCTGCAATGACCAAACTATCGGGCCAATATTTCCCATATTGCGGCTACCCCCTACATATTAGGCATCAGAAATCCGAAATTGTTGAAAAAAAGGTATGTTTATTCAGAGAAAGTTAGTTTTCTTGTCTTATTTCGTACCTTAAAATATCGCCTGCACTAATCAATTAGCGTATTGGAGGTCATCCTCTCGAACCATTAAGAATAAGTCCTAGAACGTGAAGATCCGATCAGTAAATCAAAAGTTATTTTTGCGCACTGTACAGTTATGTATAAGATATGTGTAAGCAGCTATGCGACGTAAGATGGGACCGCTCACAAGTTAGTTCCTATTTGTAAAAAAGATTCGAGATTATCAAGGAAACAATTAGAATTACGAAGTTGGAGCTCATTCGTGATTTCGTTCGAAAATTTTTGTGGGAAAAAAACATGTTTGAAATGCTTGTTTGGGACTTAATACATTGTGGAGTGATCATCACAGGAACAATATTAAAGAAAACACACGCAATATTTTATGAAATGATAGCTTAATTTTCGCTGAACAAAGCTTCAGAAATGTTTGAAAATCGAAACTAAATATGTTTTTCGAGATTCCTTTTCTTTTGAGGATCGTCGTTTCGTGACGTCACACTGTCGGAAATCACGATCAAATAATTTTGCCTCATAAATATAGTATTCTTTTCTTAGCATTCGTGTTGTACCAATACTATATTATTCACTTTTTTTCTCTGACTCGTACCGTTTTCAATATAAGAACACTAAATCTACAATTTTGCACCAGGTGGCGCTGTAAATGGCCTTAAGGATAGCTGGCAGAATTTTATTTCGGGCCTATTGTATAATTTTTAACAGAGACCATTTTTTTCAGGAATAAAATTTTTTAAACAATTAAAGAAACTGTTGATAATAATGTAAGGCCGTTTTCAAATAGGGTGAACACTACAAGATCCATTTCTAAAGTGGAGAAAAATTTTAAGAAACAAATTTGAAATAAAGTAATTTTATGAATATTATAATATACAATAATAATAGAGACACTTTCAGATTTTGGCGATTTTTTCTTAAATTTCTCAAAAAATACTTAAAGGATTATATTTAACTTTAGAAATGTTTAGTTCACGCGATTTTTCATCTTATCTATAAAATTTAAAGCCTTCAGGTGTTTGAGAGACCAGCAGTAAATAACAAAGGAAAACAAGTATTTTTGAACACCCTATGCGAGAAAATCAAGCAATAAGCTTGTAACTTGTATCGATTACTTTAGTTGTTATTTTTAATAACTGCATGAAGTTTTTTAATAAACTTAGAGTAAATATTCATAGAGGTATGGACATTTTTGTAAAAAATTAATTTTTTCACCTTACGTTCTTTTATTATAATTTCATAGATCTTCAATGGAATTAGAAAAAAATTTTGAATCAATTTAAGATTAATTACGAAATGGCCGAATTAAAATTTAAAAATAAATTCGTTAAAAACTGCGCAAGTTATGAGTATTTCTTTTAAACTGCGCATGCACTGAAAAAATTTTAAGAAGTTTTTTCATCCTTTAGTAGTGAATCGTATTTGGCAACGAATTAAAAAAAATTGATTTGAATACCTTAAAATTTTAAAAAGTTTCAAGCAATTTTCTAAGTCGTTTTTGTACTCTTCAAAAGAGAGCTCAAAGCGATCAGTGTTTTTTTACAAGTTTTATTTTGTATGATAAGACAAAATTTATTAATAATTGATAATACTTTACAATAATGGTCCGGAATCTAAACTTTGATGGTATAGAGAAAGAAAACATGTTAGGGAAAGCATATTTTTTTTGGAGGGGGAGGCGTCCCCCCACAATGCCAGTCTCAATTTTATAAAAATCTTGATTAATAGTATAGGGTGAAATTTGTGGATATCCCCTTATCGTTCTGAGCTTTCTTTTAAAAAGTACAAAAACTGATGTGACGCTTATCGTCACTCAAAATTAAAATCAAGAGAAAGGGCTAAAATTAGATTTCTAGAGCATTTCAAAGTCTTCGATTACTCCAAATTAAAATCAAGAGAAAGGGCTGAAATTAGATTTCTAGAACATTTCAAAGTATTCGATTACTCAAAATTAAAATCAAGAGAAAGGGCTAAAATTAGATTTCTAGAACATTTCAAAGTCTTCGATTAAATAAAACTACCGTGGGAAATCTCCAGCTGCAAATAGTAACTTAAATACGGATAAAGTAATTCAAATAAACAATTAGCTTTATATCTTACAATGTCACCCCCATCATGGGATTAACCCCATCATGGGACAATCTCGAAAACAACAATAACTTTTGGACTTGACCTTTCCTCGGATTTGTAACTTTTTATCACCCAAAAAATAGGATATAAAAGCAGCCGAAAGAAAGGGTTCAAAAAGCAATAAAAAAAAACAATCAGTCAGAGTGTGTCTGATACCGAAACCGTGACTAAACTTGGTAAGTCTCTCTCTCCATCTATTCTAAAAGCACGTAAGAATTAATGTAAAATAATAGGTTGGTTTAATTGTATATTCTAATTCTAATATAGTTATGTTATTTCTTAAATTGTTTAAATAATAAAATGTTCTATTTGTTTAAATTTAAGACGAGTAGTTTCCTTAATTTAATGTAATAACAATAACTATACGATATGGACACACTTAAACGCTTCAACTGAAAAACGCCACACTAAATAGAAAATTGTTTAAAACTTTTTAAATTTTTAAGATATTAAAATAAAGTTTTTATCAATAGTTGCTAAATACGATCCCCTATAAAGTTATGAAAAAAAATTTCGCAAAATTTTTCTATGCATGCGCAGTATAAAAAAAATAGCTTAAATACTCATATCTTGTTTCAATGTAAAGCGAATTTTTTTAAAATTTTAAATCAACAATTTTCTAATTGATCTTAAATTTTTGCAAAAATTTTGTCATGTGAATATTTATGAAATTATAGTGAAAACACATAAGGCGAAATTTTTTTAATATTTTTTTTTTAATTTTGTAAAAATTTCCATTTTTTCATAAATATTTACTCTAGGTTTGCGAAACTTAATGCCGTTATTAAAAATAACGACTAAAGCAATCCGTAGAAGTTTTTTTTGCTTTATTTTCTGGCATAGGATGTTCAAAAATAGTTGTTTTATTTATTAGTTTGTAATTGGTCTTCCAAGCTTCTGAAAGTTTTAAATCTTATGACTAAGTATGAAAAATTGCATGAACTAAACACTTCCAAAGTTACAAAATACTCCTTTAAGTAATTCTTGAGAAATTTAAAAAAGTGTCAAAACTGAGAGTGTCTCCTCCATTAATGTAGAGTAGTGTCGTGATTATAATTCCATAATCATCAAAAATTGCACACGGGGTGTATTTTCGATGGAAAAAGTCACTTATTCGTTGGCGACCGGTAGACTATTTTAATAGCCATAACGCCATTTGTTATATTTAGTCGTCCTGTAGCCGATGGCGATCGTTAAATGTAAGAACAACCTATACTACAATCACAACCAATGTCGAAACAATAAAAGTGCATCAACATTATTCAGAAGTACTGAAAAGTACTAAGACGGAAATTGGCGAAAAATAGCTGCTGATAACGCCACAAGTTAACAAGTTTTATTCAATTTATTTTCAGGGTATTTCAGAGGCACTTTGGGCTCATACAATGGACTCTTGTACGTCATGACAGCCTTATGTGCATCTTGTAGCATTGTTCTGGTGTTCTTACCTCGAGTGAAGAAATATATAGAAAAAGAAGACAAGAGTTCAAAACTGTGAAGACATTCAGCGAGAAATTATTGTTTGCAATAAAATTCTGTCTGTTGGTTGCGAATTCCTGTAGTGCCGCAAATGGTCAACAATGTATTTGTTGTGAGAGATGGGGCGTCGAAGTTTATATATTGTTGGTTGGTAATTAAATGTGTCAATCCATGGGCGTCGTTTGTGGGGGGGACGGTAGGTGCTTGTCTCTCTCAATAATTAGAGTTCTCTAAAACTCCCCCCCCCCCCANAACCTCCCCCCCAATATTTTAAACATACAAAGAAAAATTTCATGAATCATCCTCGATTTAAAAATATTGCATACTCGATTAAAATAATCACTCTTTATGCAGATGTTTAGCAGATATAAGAAATAATTTTCTTTCGTATATGTGAACATTTAGAGAAATATCATGACTAGGTATTTTAATTTCGCCCTCCTTAAAAGTTGGACATCTACGATGCCCATCGGTCAATCAAAACTGTCATTTGAAAATGTGACTTTGTAATAATTTGCGTGTTATTAGAATATGAAAACGCGTTCATTGCGAATTCAGTAAAGTTTTGAGTACAGAAAAGAATAGTAAAGGAGTCGACATAAAAATCTCAAGCGAGTGAGTGACATTGAGGCCATTGAAATGCTAGGCAAAGCAGCATTTTACATGCAGATATGTCCTTCATTCACATTTAGCATATTGAAAAATATAAAATAAAATGAGCTGTGGTGGCTCAGGGGATAGAGCGCTCGCTTTCCACTGACGTGAACCGGGTCCGATTCCCAGCGATGGCTAGTCGATATGGATTCCGTCCCGCACCGACCACATTGCTGACATAAAATGGTAAATGGATCATGAGTTAGAGTCCCCTTTGCAGTTAGGTTAACCGTGGGTGGTTTTCGTGGTTTTCCTCTCCATATTACGCAAATGTCGTGATTAGTTCCATCAAAAAGTCCTCCACGAAGGCAAGTATCTCTCAATACTTGATCCAAGAGTTCCCTTGTCTTCTGCATTGGGTTCAAAATTGCAAGGATACGGAGTTGAATATTGTTAGTCGAAATCTGACTATTCGATCGGTTGTTCAACGGCGGTTAAATGGGCACATTAAAACTAGAAAATGGACACATTAAAATATGCGCCTTTACGATGTTCAATCTAAATTTAACTACTGAATGAGGAATTTCGTACTTACTTTTCCTTACTTTTTTAAGCAGTAGGCATATTTAGAACGGAGAGTCCTGGTGGCTCAGGAGATGGACCGTTCACAACCTTTGTGGTGAACCGGGTTCAAATCCCACCTTTGGCTGGTCGTTAATAGATTCGGCACCCGGCTCGCACCCACCACAGTGTTGACATAAAATATACTCGGTGGCTGACAGCTCATGCGGTTAGAGGCCTCCTGCTGCCCGGCTAACCGTGTGAGGTTTTCATGGTTTTCCACTCCATGTAACGCAAATGCGGGTTATTTCGATCAAAAAGTCCTCCACGAAAGTGAATTTCTTCCCAATGCTTGATTCAGGAGTTCTCTTGTCTTCTGAATTGGGTTCAAAGTTACAAGACTATCGCAGTTTAGAATTCTAGTCGCAAGTCCAAAATTGGGTTGGCTGGTCAACGACGGTTATGAAATGAAATGAATATATAAAAAATATTCCCTGGATAGAGTTCGATCGTATTAAATGTAAATTATTTATTGAAATGATAACAGAACAATTATTAAAATGTATTATCATCTAAACTCAGTAATTATACGTTGAAATAAAATTAAAAGTTAACTGTATAATGTTTGCGAGTTCACATAAACCTGTTAATTGTTGTCTATTGCCGCCTGGAAATTTTTTTACGCTTTTTTATATGCCTTTGCATTGAAGATACTCGACTCCTACATATTTCTGGACTGCATTCTAAAGTGACTTTGCATGGCAGCATAGACAAAGCGTAATTGGCTTCAACGTTCATGTCACGTGAAAGCTATAAATTTAAATTTACTTGAGTTTATTAGAGGGGTGGGGGGTGAGAAAAGATACATAGAAAGAAAACCGTTGGTCTATGCTTTTGTTCTATTAAAAATATAATGCTTGTATTATGCTTAGATGTAAAACAATGGGGGAGATATTCCTTAATTTATTAGGAGGCGCAATAACCAGTGAGTTAAGTTATATTGGTGTATGTTTGTCTACTGTTTCTTGTGTAAACATTTGGATTGTGCTAATAAAACTGCAGCAGTTATATTGCAAAATTTATTAGCAGAATATTCTTTGTTAATGACTTTTAAATACATAATTTTTGCCTTTTGGTAGCTTTTTTTCCTTCAACAAATTGCAGATTTTTCTTAAAATTTAAATATTGTTAGTTCACCACAAAGAACAAAAGCATAGACCAGTGTTTTTTTTCTCTCTATTTTTTTTTCCGAACGAAAAATTACAAGTACTCGTTTTTCCCCCCATTTCGCAATGTAAAAAAAAAAAAAAAACAGTTTTGATTGTTAATATTAAATTGTTTTAACAAAATTGTTTGCTTTTCTGAGTTTGAATTACATGGTAAAAGAAAAAGAGGAAAAAGTCTTTCAGACAATGAGTACAATTTTTATAATTATACTTACTAGAGTCGTGGTGGTTTAAGGGATACAGCTCTCGCTTCTCAATGAAGTGACCCGGGTTCAAATTCCAGCGATGGCTGGTCGATACGAATTCCGCACCCGGCTTACACCATTAAAAGGGCTAAAGTAAAATATCCTCAGTGGCAGGCAGATCCTGGGTTAGAGCCCCCTTGCCGTCAGGCTTACCGCGGGAGATTTTCCTCTCCATGCAACGCAATGTGGGTTAGTTCCATCAAAAAGTCCTCCACGAATACAAATTTCCATCCTTCTTTTCTGGATTGGGATCAAAATTACAAGGCTACAGAGAGTTGAACATTAGAAGTTGTAAATCCAAAAATTGGATCGGCTGTTCAAAGACGGTTGTAAAATAAAATTATGCTTACTAAAATATTTACTTAAATAATTTAGTTTATAAATGACTCAATAAATTAACACTTTTACATGAAACGAATAATCCTNATAGCCAGAGCGATTTACTTAACTCTTGTCAAACGGCGATATACAGCAAGTAGTCAGTTGAGTTTAGGATTGTGCATGATTATCTGTAAAATATGCGCCCTCGGTGATTTTCAAATTTAGTATTGCGCCCTTAAGGACAAACAGGTTGCCGACCCCTGCTCTAGAATCTTGTAGCACTCATGTGAAATCCGATTCCCTAGTTAATAACACGAGTTCTTCTCCAACCCCTTATGGAGCTTGGAAGTGCGGCCGACCCTGTTTTACCTCTCGTTTACTACTGCTTTATTAGTTTTGTTTTTTCCTCAATATTTTATTCTTCATCTGAGCCGATTTCGAGAATTCATTTTTTTGAATCTACTTAGTTCTTTTCTCACAGTAAATAAATAGTTAATTACATAACTGTAAAAAACAAACAAACACTGCTTGTATATTTAACAAAAGTATGCAATCGTTACTATTTTCATTAAAAACATACAGTAAATATGATCGAACCGCTGATAACACATAAGAGCATAACATACAATATATAAGAGAGCGATAATTAACGATAATTATGTGTAATCACCACTAAAATTAGACAAGTGAACATGTGATATCGTCTGGGAGGTCAGTTGCATCTCTGCCGACACACGTTAATTAAGAGCGTGATAATTAACGATGATTCTGTATAATCACCACTGCAATTAGTACACTTGAACATGTGATATCGTCTGAGAGGGCAATTGCCTTTATGCCAACAGCTGAACCGTGATGGTTCTGCGGATAGAGCCTTCCATTGAGGTGAACCGGGTTCGAATTTCAGCGTTGACTGGTCGATACGCATTCCACATCCGCTCACGCTGATCACAGTTCTGACGTAAAAATCTTCATTGGCAGAAGCATTTTCTGTTAGAATCCCCCTGCCGTCAGGCTATCCATGAGAGGTTATCATGGTTTTCCTCTCCATGCAACGCAAATATGGATTAGTTCCATCAAAATAGTCCTCCACGAAGCCAAATTTCTTCCAATATTTGATTCAGAAGTTCCCTTGTCTTCTGGATTGGGTTCAAAATTACAAGGCTACGGACTTGAACATTGATAGCCGTAAACCCAATAATTGGATCTGCTGTTCAACATCGGTTATAAAGTAATAAAATATGCCAACAGCTGTTAGTAATATCGAGGAGTGATTTGCACCAAAGGTCTGTCCATCTCCTGATATCATTAGGCAATGTTAGCATTAACTATTGTATTAATTGGTATTAATTATTGACTTGTCATTGCTGGTAATAATTATTTTACACGAAGGAATTAGCAAACACTGTTCGATGTTTTTCTTCAAGATGTTTACGGTACATAGAAATTAAAAAGGAAATAATGTATCACCTATTCACTTTCTTCTATCAAACAAAAGTTTTACTCGCTTATTAAGTTAGGTTAAGAGAAGTCTTGAAGAATCGGCATTAATATCATTTTTCAATTGAAATATTCTATAATCCATTGGCGATCGAAATGGGCTGCAAGTGGCGTAAAGCAGAACTCTCTACCTGTGGCAACACTTGTCCTGCCTTCATCACTAGCGTGTGGAGAGTCATGGGTGAAGGAAGTACGTTAGTTTCCGTCTTGATTTTCACATAGATTAAAAACTTTTTAGCTGTGAAACTTTATGGAACTGTAAATGATATTGAACATAGTTCTAAGAGAAAGCATCGTGAAAAATTTAAAAAAATATTTTGGACAATTAAATACGAAAAATATTAAGAAAGGGGAAAACATCGTAGTACATTCCAATGCAACTGAGAAGAGGAGGTGAGAGAAAGGAGGAGAGGCAAGATACATAGAACCGGTTTTCTCCCCAGATGCGGTATTCAAGAATATATAAGTGAGACCAGCTCTAATAGGCCCCCGTGTAAACCTGTTCTGGAGGCACCTATCAACTCCATCCCGGTGTGGAGGTATTGCAAGGAAAACAACTTGCCTCCTGACAGAGGGGCCTTCCGTCCTTACCCCGTAAGAAACCCTATATCCCTCCGCTTCCAAAAAACACATTTCTCCTTGTGTTTCCCCACTCTTGTAAACGGCTAATGAAAAGTGACTCAAAACCCGTCTGCTTTTGCTCTTTACAAACTTATACGGTTTTGAAAATATTTACTTGTGAATATAATTTATTATTTTAACATAGGTGTATAATTTAAATAGATATCGGGGCAGTCACTTCAAAGATGGCAAAAAATTTGTTGTTAAACAAGTTTAGAGACGCCACGATGGATGAATGATGTGCGCATGCGTCGACTCAAAAACCTTTGGCACTTTTCTTGTCATACAGAAGGACCTAGCTGGCCCCAGCTACGTATCGAAGAAGCTAGACTTCTTCTAATATTGTGCGCGAATGCGTGTGCTTCTTCTTACAACCCATTCAATATAATCTGTATCAAAATCCGTGTTGTATAGTTTTTCCCTTTTTAAATAAGGAAATTTCTTTGCTTCTGTGCACTCATGTTTTTCTAATGCGTTTAAAAGTTGCCCCCTCCTTTATCATTAAAAATATTTTTCATCTAAATGCCAATAATATGGATGATTGACTAAATTTAAACAATAACAAGCTTCCTAAAACCGGAAGAAATTTATAAAACTTCCGGTGTATCCCTCCGCTTATTGTATGCTTACGTGGCGATGTGTTAACAGGCTTAATATTCTAGGAAGTTTTATTGTTCTAATTTGTGTTTAAATTTACGCGTAATTTTATCCTTTATAAGAGTTTTCTGTCATTTACCAATTTTAACTGGTGGTGAGTCTGAAACAAATTTAATAAAATTAATATCAAAACATAAATGAAGCGTAAGGTCTGCCATGTTTTGAGTGCTATCCCTTATTTGGCTATATTTGTGCAAAATATCACCGTTTGTAATTTTTTGGGTTACATTACAGCATACTTTCGGAGTGATCCGAATTCATTTGTTGTTTGTTTCGTTGAGATTTGAATTGAAAGAAGGCGCAAACACTACAAGTATAATAATATTGAATGGCGTGCTTTTTCAAGTTTAGGCGTAAAATTTAATCCGAAGTAGTAATTCGTAAGTCTTACAACGAATTCTAACCCCTAGCGCCATCTGCGTTTAGTTTTATGCAGCCAACAATCCAGGTCACATTTACCGACTTGTTTTATGCTAATTTTATATCACACCTTATTTTATTTGTTGTTTTTTCCCCCTCTATTTTTACTTCTTTTTCCAGTTTACTTTTTTTATAGTATATCAAACATTTGCTCCTACTTCATCNTTAAAGCCTGATAGATTTCAGAATTTTAGAAACACCTTCTAGTTATACTATTCAATCAAATAGGTTTCGATGTCTTTCATCCCGGTCTCATTAGTGATTCAGCATATTTCGATACCATTTTTGTTTCGTTCTTACTTAACATTAATTTGTTTTCGACAGTTAATTCGTATACCTCTTTTACTACATTTTCGAGGAGTTTAAAAATATAATATTCAGGATTTTAACTGAAATGAAATTTGCTTTTTTTTTGTATGCCTCTTTTATTACGTCATCATCACACCCACACGCAATTGTCTACTCTAAATAATGCTATATAGAATGAGATAGCAAAACAAACGTGTGTAGTTATTTAAATTCTTATTCAAAAGTATTAGTTAATTTTTTTTTGAACTGACAATTTCTGTCCTTTTTTAGATATTTTAAAGTGCTATTTAAAACTGCTACATATCATATGAAAGCATTAAATATATCATTTGTACAATTTTAAAGTAAAATAAAAGGCAATTCTGATCCTTAGAAATAGATATGAAATAGTCTAATGATCGAATGATAGGACAAAAAAAAAAAACTTTTTTACCTTTTAAACTAAAAAATTGTTTACTTAAAAATAATTTATTAATACTCAAATTGCTTGAAAGATGATATGTTCCCTACTAATGACAACGAAGTGTTTTGTTTTATTCAGTCATTTATTTATATTATGTCCGACAATGTAAAAAAGAAAAAAAAATGCATTTTGGGCTTCTGATGGCCCCAGCTCCGAATAAAACTTTAAAAAAAGAGAAGGGAAAGTAGGATCTGGGGGCCCTTGTCATCTCGGGGCCCCAAGCTACAGCTTATTTAGCTTATACGTAAATCCGGCCTTGCATCGAGGTGTGGAAGTTTTGTTAGGAAAACAACTTGCCTCCTAACAGAGGGTTTCTCCGTCCTTACCCAGTAAGAAATCCCATACCCCTCCCAAAAAACACATTTCTCCTTGTCTTTCCCCACTCATGTAAAGAGCTAATGAAAAGTGACTCAAAACCCGTCTGCTTTTCCTCTTTACAAACTTATATGGTTTCGAAAAAGGTTTACTTATTAAACAAGGAAAATATTTACTTGTGAATATACTTTATTATTTTAACATAGGTGTATAATTTAAATAGATATCGGGACAGCCACTTCAAAGGTGTCAAAAAATGTGTTGTTAAGCAAGTTTAGAGATGCTACGATGGATGAACGATGTGCGCATGCGTCGGCTCAAAAACCGTTGGCGCTTTTCTTGTCATACAGAAGGACCTAGCTGGCCTCAGCTACGTATCGAAGAAGCTAGACTTCTTCTTACATTCAAGTGTTGTGCGCGAATATTACAACCCATTCAATATCATCTATATCAAAATCCGTGTTGTATAGTTCCCCCCCCCTTTTTTAAATATTGAAATATCTTTGCTTCTGTGCACTCATGTTTTTCTATTGCGTTTAAAAGTTGCCCCCCTCCTTTATCATTAAAAATATTTTTCATCTAAATGCCAATATTATGGATGATTGATTGAATGTAAACAATAACAAGATTCCTAAAACCGGAAGAAATTCAGAAAACTTCCGGTGTATCCCTCCGCTTATTGTATGCTTACGAGGCGTTGTGTTAACAGGCTTAATATTCTAGAAAGTTTTATTGTTGTAATCTGTGTTTTAATTTACGCGTAATTTTATCATTTATAAGAGTTTTCTTTTTAACTGGTGGTGAGTCTAAAACTAATTTAATTAAATTAATATCAAAACATAAATGAAGTGTAAGGTTTGCCCTGTTTTGAGGCTATCCCTTATTTGGCTACAGCTGTGCAAAATATCACCGTTTGTAATTTTTTGGGTTACATCATAGCATTCTTGCGGAGTGATCCGAATTCATTTGTTGTTTGTTTCGTTGAAATTTGAATTGAACGAACGTGTTAACACTACAAGTATAATAATATTGGATGACGTGCTTTTTCAAGTTTAGACGTAAAATTTAATCCGAAGTAGTAATTCGTAAGTCTTACAACGAATTCTAACCCCTAGCGCCATCTGTGTTTAGTTTTATACAGTCAACCAACCAGGTCCCATTTACCGGCTTGTTTTATGCTAATTTTATATCACACCTTATTTTATTTGTTGTTTTTTCCCCCCTCTATTTTTACTTTTTTTTCCAGTTTACTTTTATTTTAGTATATCAAACATTTGCACCTACTTCATCTTTCTAAACATTTTATTTCGAAAAAAGAAATAGCACTACTTTATGTTCCAGCGAGAGACGTTTACTCTCTTTTGTTCCTAAACAAGACTTTATTTTAATTTTTGATGCTTTTTTCAAGATGGCGGACGAAAAACGCAGTTTGATCACTCAGATTATTCTAGACGTTTAGTAAGCTAAGTAGATACCAAAAATTCACTAAATATTTGAAGCTCCGTTTTTGTGGGAATTAGTTTTCTACCCAAAACACTATTTATCCGCTATTATATAGATACCACAGGGGATCAGAATGAGCTGAAGTTGATATAAATACCTACCTCATCAACAGAGGGCATGGATGATATCAATCATAAAATTATGTAATTGGTAACTTAAATAGCAACGAATCGAAATGGAAGATTTGGGTAACAACTGTGACTAGCATATTTGTTTCGTTTATATTTTTATTTAATTTGATTTTTATTTATTTTGATTTTTATTTATTTTGATTTTTATTTAATTTGATTTTTATTTAATTTGATTTTTATTTAAATTTGGACTTTTTCATTATTGCACCATTTTACTCTAAATCATCGCAGTAAAAAATATGAAAAAAAAAATAGTGCGAAGAGTCCCTCTGCGCGGAAGAAGTTAAACTTCACAACCTGCGACGTTAATTGTAGAAGAATCAGCAGTCGTAGACGGATCACTATTCAACGACTCTTTTTCCTGCTCCGCTCGCTTCCATGCTCTGTAATCACGGTAATATTGTGCATTTTTCCCTCGTGGACCTCTTGAACCAGTGGAAGTGCTTGTGGTTGCCTCATCGTCTCGCCCTGGAAAATGTATTTGTATTAATAATGTATGTGAATGCGTCATAATGTAATTTCAGAAGAGAAAACCTAACAATCAATTGATATTCACAAGAGACGTACCTTGACATAA
>NC_092213.1:8201744-8211392 GCF_043381705.1 Parasteatoda tepidariorum
GGATTTCGGTGGAAAATGAGCCGATAGAGAGTTTAGCATAGATTCAAAACAATCATATCGCCATATGAACTCTGATAAATATGAAATAACAATCCAAATGAAATAACATTTCCAAAGCGTACGTTTACCAAGTAAAAGTTTTATGTTGTGGGAATTGGTACATTTTCGTTTCTTCGGTAAAATATTTCCCTCCTGAAAAAATAAAATTGCATCTTGTTTTGTTTTTGGCAAATCCCAAAGACGAATTTTTGTAGCACAAAAAATGGCGACAAAAAAGAATTGTTTTTTTGTTTTTGTTTCGTCAGCATTCTTTATTTTACGTTTCTTAGTTTCTAAATAATGATTTTTATTGAAACATGAAATTTTTTGATAAAAATTGTTGATAGAAAACTTTGTTTACAAAATTAAATTTCATAAAATTATGAGGCTTATGTATACTTTTTGTTCATTTTAATTTTTGAAGTAATCTGATTCTTAAAACTATAGAATGTAAAGTTTAAATGGGCCTTTCATGTTATATCATTAAATTTAGTAATACTATTTCTCGGGCATTAGGTTTTAACTCTTATAAGAATATACATATTTTTTTCTGTTAATGTACAAATATTTTTCCGATGTGTTTTGGATATTCCTTCTCTAATAAAAAGAGATACCATTTTGTTTTCGTTTGCATAAGAAAGAATATCAAGCATTTTTCTTTTTTAAATTTAATTAGCCACAATAAAGAAGGAACGTTGCAATGCTACGTGCTACATTAACGACGTCTCTAGAGTAACTGAATGACTGTTCATATAGAAATCGCAGGTATTAGTCTCATACAACAACGCCCCCTATAGTTCGTTGCGATCGCGAATACTTTACCTACTCAGGCTGTTAGCAAAATTTGAATTTAAAAAGTTTAATATTCACCTGTACAAACAAATAAATAAAAAAAAAAAGAAAAAGAAAAAAAAAATTTTCTGCTACTAGTTAAATTGTCATTCGCGTGAAAAGTTACAAGAAAAATAAAATTTAGTTTTAAACTATTTGTTGTTAGTTTTGTTTCGGTCTAAACATTAAAAAATGTTCCATGGTTATTTATCTGGTTGGGCAACTAAGTTCCTTCCTTTTTTAAAAGTTTATTTTTCATAAAAATTGAAACTCACTAAGCAATGATAGATTCTTTTGTTGTTTATAACTTCTTCCCACCGTTCAGTTGGATTTTCAATATCTCGTTCGCATGAATCGCCCAATTTTAACTCAAAAAACTAAAACTGGATGGCGAGAACGAGACGTGTCTTTGAGGCCAAAATCTGCATTTTTAAACTTAATATACCAATTATGAGCAATTTTTTCAACTGTGGTACGCTCTCCATACACAGCACATAAGTCACGAGCAGCTTTTGAGACTTTGAATTCTTAATTAAAAGCGAAAAAAATGAGTATTTTTCTCAACTTTTCATTATAATCTGAAAAATAACATAAATCTACGCCAAAAAAAACATGATATAGATTCTGGTTGAAAAAATTTACAAAGAAAAAATACTAAAACTGACAAAAATGAAAAACCCCAAAAAACTATGGATGTTTATTTGTCAACCCAATGTTTTAAATCTTCTTTCAAGCTAGTTAAGTTAGAGAATTTCATTTACATGGCTCATTATTTTCGATTTACATTTATAGCTTTTGCACGGTGACTAACATTAAGGTGTTTCGAGTAATTTACAGTTTCGAAAGTTCGTAACTCTCTATTCTGACAAAAGAATAAATAAAAATGCATTGTCGCTAACAAGAAAAGAGGAATAATTTGAGGCAAAAAAACAATGAAACCGAAAAGAAGATGCAAGGAACATTTAGATAAAAACGCGGAACATCTTATTTATTCTATCCAATAAATGTCATTTTTGGAACAAAAAACATTTTAAAGCATTCTCTGCAAGAGTGACGCCATTTATTCTGAAATTTGGCTAAAAAAATACAGCAGTCTCTTATTTCCAATTTTTAGGGATGCAATAAAGGTAAGAACCTTCGAAATATTTTCTTGAATTTAGAAATTTTAGTTCATTTCTTTACGATTCTTCCTTTCTGCCTTCACTTTAACGTATATGTAAGTTTTATTCAACTGCAGTACATAAAAAATTAGAGAACAGTGTGATAATTTTTTAAAAATTATTAAACGCTGATGCTCGGATTTTTATTAACTAACAAGGGAAACTAGGGAAGTGTGACTCGCCAATTTTGATATAAACTAGTGGGATGTATGCCTTATGAGGAATGATTTTAGGGGCAACATTCGTTTCGGCCCATAGAAGGTCCTATGAGAGATAAAAAATAATTCAATATATAGAAAAATCGGTATTTTATTACTTCAATTATCTATTCAATTCAATTCTGACTATTAGTTATTGTAATTATCTCATACTCCAATTAATTTTGTGGTACTTTCACGTGCTATATAATGCATATTTATTGTCAAAATTGATTTCGAAAATTTTATATTTCTGCAGTTTTTCAGAAAAACCTGCTAGTTTAATTTAAAAAAAAATTGACATCAAATTCTTTTAATTTTTTTCTTCAAAACATTTTCCAAATTAATCGGAGTATGTAATTGCAAATCAATTAATTAATAATTAATTAATAATTATTTAATAATTAATTAGTTATAAATTAATTGGAGTATGAGACAATTACAATAACTCTACAATAACTAATAGTCTGCATTGAAGTAATAAAGTACTGATTTTTCTATATATTGTTTTTATCTCTCACAGAACCTTCTATGGGCCGAAACGAATGTTGCCCCCTAAAATGATCCCTCATAAGGCATACATCCCACTAGTTTATTTCAAAATTGGCGAGTCACACTTCCCTAGTTTCCCTTGTAAGAGACAATGAGAATGAATAATTTCAAGAAACTGAGGCGAAAAAATACACTTTTGATAATGTAAAAACTTTATTTAATTCAAAATCTATAAAAGTGGGGGAAAAACGGACTTGTATAGTGCGTTTAAAAATAGTCGCCCATTTTCACGACTCGCCGTATGTGAATTAGGCAAAAACAGATTTGTACAACAAAACGTCACGTAAAAAGAAAAAGTAAACGGAACTTAAAAATCTGGCAAACCAGACGTGTTTTAAAATCCAGATTACGAAATATATTTACCCGTTCTTAAGAATTCGATAAATCCTCTATTGCCGCAAATTGTTGGAACCTTGGTCATATATTTAATATAGATCATGCCAAAATCGTCTCTATCCCTGTCACATCAGCACGTCTTGATGCTTAGGAATCTTGCTTTCATACAATAGACAACTCCCTATTNGAATCTGAATTGAACAACCTGATAATGCTCACTCTGGTTATTATTTCCCTTTTTAAAAGTGCTATATGTTGAGCCACCTCATGTGACATTTGCCATGTGACATTTTTAGCAGCAATCATTGGTCGACTTTCTAACGTTGCCATTCGGGGAGTTGTAATGAGGCTTTTTTTTGGTGCCGTGTAAGAGAAATATATATATAGATGTTGCATTTACGCATTTTTAAAAGAGAAAAATAGATCAACGTCCTTACAAAAAATACCCATGTAACCACGTATATACACGTAACTTCTTACCATCTATTATTTAATAAGACTTAAACTCATACTCTTGGTTTTGGGATTTAAAGTAAGCAGACCTAAATAAAACTAAATCAAGGCATACATTATTTTCTTAAATCAAAACTCATAAAAAAAATTCAAATTAAGAATTCATTTAAAACTTTTTTAAAAAGTCCTTATGCGAGTATAGTCAACATTCTTACTGAACCTTACTGCTAGAAGAAAAAGTAAGATTTTGCGAAACCCTGGCAAGCAACATAGAGACGCCTATTCGATTCACATTTACATTATTCTATTTAGTAACCTAAGTAACATAAGTTTTTTTATTACAAAAATAATATCGTTATGTTATTCTTTTCATTGCATTGTCTTTTTACTAACTACATATTTACTTTCAATTAACGGATAAATTTCTGAGAACAGTATTATTATCAGCGATGGATGAAATCGAACGAAAAAAAAAGGAAATTTTGGGAAAAGAAAAAATTGAAAAAGTGTATATTGATAAAACTTAAAATCTATAATCTGATCTTATTTTTATGCAAATATATGCAGAACTTCCTAAATTCAATACTTCCAACAAAGTATCAGTTTTATATGATAGATTTGATATTATTAGTGTCGTTAAGGGACAGTTGAATATTTCAACAAAACGAAGAGAAAAACGCCCACCTCACAGTTTAAGATTAAATTTAGAATTACTATGCTCTTTGTAAATAGGTGTCTCAAGGCTTCGCGATTTTTCCACTCTCCTCACTTTTACCCTGTCAGTTGCCCTTGTTTCGCCAAATTTTGCTTTTTTTTCCTCAGTAGTACATTTCAGTAAGAAGTTGGACTGTTCTTGCGTAGGGAAATAGCGAAATGTGCCGAAACGGGGAGGGTAAAAGTGTGGTGAGGGGAAAAATCGGGTATCCTTGAGACGTCTAATTAGTTACAAAGAACATAATTCAAAGACCTAATAACATGTTTTGTTGTATTTTTTTCAGCCTGCACCAGGGTTGTGAAGTCGAAAAAATGTGATCAAATCCGATTCCAATTGGTTAAAATTTGGGTCCTGCAGGTGAGGAGAATTTTTTTTTTTTAATATACTTATGAAAATTATTTAGACAGTTATTTACAATTAAGTAATAGAAACAGTATGACAGGAATGAATGCTATGACAATCAATTAGGTTATGACTAATAACAAACTTATTTACACATTTGGAAGTTTTTGAACCAATGTTCGACTGAACTAAGAAAAAAAAGCAAGAAATTATTGAAAAATAGAGAATACAAGAAATTTTTTTTAAAAGATAACTTTTAAATTTATAAATACCAAAACCAAATAAAATTTATCAAGTCCAATTAATTAAAATATATGCAAATGAATTAAATGTATTTATTATTTGTAATAATTTTCTAGTTCCTGAATATTCACTATAAAATTTTTTTTGTCATAAGATTTATACGTGAGCGAGTGAGATATTTTATTGATATCGAGCTCTTTTCTTATAAATTTCGGCCCAATCAAAATATTTTTCTCATCCATAATTATCAAAATTAATTTTTTCAATTGTTGTATCCATATACTATTTGAAAATGAATGTCTGTCCTTAATAGAATCCCAAACCATCCGCCCGAGAGCGATGAAATTTGGCATACTGATAGTTGGAATCACGGGAAATGTCACTGTCAAGATAACAACCGTTCAATTGGAACGAGCAAAAACTAATTTCGTTTCAGATTAGTAAATTGCAATTTAAACTGCAGATCATTCTCATTTTAGCTTGCAACTCCAATTAATGGAGAGTTTATAGTACGTTTTTAATAATTATTTATCTTCAGTTATGTGAGTACAAGTAAAATTACTTGAATAGTTTTCGTGGTTCATTGTGGTTTCACTGAATTAGTATTTTGAAAACGCGAGTTTATTTTGCCTATAGTTATCCCTTTTTAAAACTTGTTTTTATAAACCTAAATAAGGAAAAGTCAACGGGAATGTGAAAAAATTAAAGTTGAAGTTGTGCGCCAAGTGCCGATGTTATTGTTTTAGGCCATTAAGGCGATTGTTCTTGCTTTCCAGTGGCTCCACCTATGACAAAGAATTCGATTTCTGCCACACCCATACGTCACACCCGTTTATTGGGTTGACCCATTCATACATCCACAGATCGTAATTCTGACCCGAATCAGAGAACGTTCATTCTCTAATTCAGTACCGTCAGAGGTATAATTTGCAATAGGAAAATGCAGGACTTTGTGACCTGACAGATTTAACACGCACCAGTCACCATTTATTACACGGGTAGTCTTCGGCCGGCTGTATTCGAACACCCACTCTCACGAACGTGAGTCCAGCGCCCTGCCAACCAGGATATCCCGGCCCACCAAGTACCGATTCAAAAGGAAAATTTACGGTGATACGACAAAAACTTGACGATCTCGGGATGGTCGCGATCAATAGCATTTTCTGTGTGCCGAATAATACCGTCTATGGTTTAATTACTTTCAGCTATAATCAAGACAAAAACGAATTTCATTGATAATGCACGTTTTCAGTTACTATTGCCCGCAATTTAAGTTAGCACAATTGGGTACTTGCAACTCGAGAAGAAGTGCCTAACCACGTGATTTAAATTTGATTTAAATAGATATCTGTAAGAGTGTGAGTCAAACATGATTGGCTTCTGAGTCGACAATGCCACGATTTACTTAACGATGACGTCACTTGTAGGTATCCAATTAAATCAATGTGTGCCGTTTTTCGAGATTTCGTTGATGACAGTTGTTATTTAAAAATTATTGGATAGTTTAGAGCTTATATAAATTTTTCAATTTTATTTATCTCATTTTTTTTTTAAATTTTAAAACAGATTTTTGATTTTTATTTTATTATTTTTATATTTCTTATTTATTTTATTTTTATTGTTTTTATATTTATTACGATTTAGTATTTAGAATGAATTTTCGGTTTCAAAATCTATGAGTTGTGATCTATAGTATTGGGATGCCATAGGTAACTAAAAATGTAAGAAGTGGTAAAAACTCAATTAATTTTTCATTTATTTAAGTTATTTAATTATTTAATCGCAGCTGCCATTATGGAATACATTATGGCATACATTGTAAATTATTTATATTTAAGGCGAAAAATTTCTTTGCTATCATCTTTAATAGAAAACTAAAAGAAATACGTCAGAAAAGTTGCCAATTTTAACATCTTTTATTGATTTCTTGCTTTTTATTAACAGTCATCACTTTTTACATTTTTTCGTGGCCTGTAGTCATTTTTAGTAATAAAATGAAAAGTTTGTGTGTGTCTGTCTTTCTCTTACAACTCCAGAACCGTTTCTGCTATCATCCTGAAATACGGACAGTGGTTGCAAGGGGCAAATTCAGCTCCTGCTCCGAAAATTTGTTGAAAATTTCAATGAGTTCATTAGGTAGAGCCATTTCAAAAATAGAATTTTCTCATTGATTTGGTTTTAAATCAAATTCTACTTTTTTTCCTTCAGATATTTTAAAAATAACATTAGTGTTGCTTGATAGCTTATCGCTCTATTTGTCCAAAAAAGAAATTTATTGTTTTTTAAATCCTTCATCGTGAGGGACGAGACAACTCGCCGAGAGTAAAGAGGAGTATAACTTAATATCTTTTCCCTAATTCGTTAAAATTTCGAAAATAAAAATGAACATTTATTTCTTAGTGAGATAAATAGCAGTGAACAAGAAAGCTTTTACGAGGCTCACAATAATTCTCATAATAAATAACTTTTGTATTACTTTTATAACAATTCAATAGTTTTGTTGCTGCCTGTGAAATATCTTTTCAAATACATACGAATATCCTTCGCAAGTAGTCAAATAAGCTGCACCCTGAAGCGGGTGACGCTGCCCGATCACAAACTTTGCTGTCACCTGAATATGGGTGACGCGGCAGTCATCGTGTAACAGGAATTTGCACTTTGATTTAATTTTAGTGCTGCGGGGAGCTCTAAAAAAGTGCAGGAGGTGAGACAAAGCACGACATTGTGGCTATGAAAAAGTTTTAATATTTAATTATTTTTTATTCGTTATGTCGTATAAACTAAATGATTAAATTAAACGTCGTAGAGTAGGCGGACTATGTCATAATCGTATTGCTAAAGTTACTGGAAAACTCTCGTTCATTTTGTTCCTAGCTATGCTTTTAGAACGTTTTTCTTTAAAACTCAAATCAACGGAACTTAAAATAAAAAGAAAATATAATTAAAAAGAATAAGTTATGTGCGGAAAGGCGAAATTGATTGAGAAATGGTATTAATTTGTTTGGGAGAATCGTAAAAAATTGCGTATCTATTATTGATGCCAATGATGCTTAATTAATTTTTGATTCAATTAATTTTGGCAATGGATATTCATTGAGGCAAAAATAAATAAATCAATGTACTAAGAAGAGAAATTAAAGGAGAACTGTTATTAATTACTTAGTTAGGATAAAAGTAGAAAATTTACGAACTATTTTTGAAATTTGTAACGTTTATTTTAGAAATATGCATTAATTGTAATCTGAAATAAATTAAGCTGTGTACTCATGAAGCAATATTTAATTATAAATGATTCTAATTCATTTAGAAGAAACATGATACGTGTCAAGACATGCTTATTTAATTTTTTAATTGGCTCTACTGGCATTATGGTATTTGGAGCAGTTTTCAAAAGAACTTAACACACTAATACAGGTGTAAAATATCATATTTGTATGTTTGGTACTGCATCAATACTGTGTAGTTTTAGTACAGATACTGAGAAATAGGCTTTTACGGCCACTCTAAAAGGGTAAGTATCGAAAAAAATGGGTTGATTGTATTAATTTTTTACTTTTATGAGTTGACCTCGAGCAACAGCATTATGTCAAATGATTCGTAATACAATTGTTTATTTTGATCGAATGAGCTTCTTAAAAACTTGCTTTGCTTAGTCTAATAACTATCAAACAGCTTATTAAGAGGACCTTTAAGACCTGTACTCATGAAGAACTTATCGACCGTACTTCTACAAAGTCTTGGAGGACTATTATCCTAAATTTGCGAAATGGCCCAAGACGAAGAGCGGTGGCTGAATTTCGCTGTCTGTCTAGATCTGTCTAAATTTGGTATCGTTCCTTCCCCGGTATGCACTCTTTGCAGTTCTGGTGAGGACATGAGCTCCATCCACGCACCTTCTCCGCAGCTCTGCACTTTACTGGAATTCTATTACTGGGAAGCAAGAGACATATTGTGATTAATAGACTCTGTTGCAGCATTTTTTGTTTCTGTTCTTATTTTCATTAGATGTGTATGTATGCTGTTACTGTCTATAATCTGCCGTTGGAAAAAAAAAAAGTCTAATAACTTAAAAGGGAGATAAACAGAGCCTGACTGAGGCAGGGGCATGCAAGGCAGTTGCCCCGGGCCCCCACATCAAGGGGCCCCCTAATCGAACAGAAATTTTATTTTACGCTTGATGAACTTTTCATTGCTTTAATGAACTTTTTTTAAACAAAATATCAGTACAGTGTAAAATTCGTCAGGTTTATGTCAGCTTCTTCATTAATCTATCGTATGAACGCAATCTATATTTCGTAAATCCATGACTTTCTAGGGCTGAATTCAGCTAAATTTTTGTAATTACGATGGGAAAATTTAGCCAATCAAAAGCCTGTTTCTTTCACTATCGCAAAATGCGATATGTTTACAAAAATCCAGGCTTCTGATTGGCTTTATTGAGCCATCGTAATTGTGAAAATTTAGTTGAATTCCACCCTAATGTCAATAAGGATATGAATTTTTCGCAGCTAGATGACAAAGTTAACAATCAGAAAGCTGTATTCGGTATGATGGATATAGAATTGTCCGAAAATCAGTAAAATGGACAGAACGATATTTTGTTTGACCTTTAGAGGGGGACTTTAGACTTTATAGTTATATTAGAAGCTCTAGTTATTTTTCTTGCTATCCATAATGAGGTGAAAAACTTAAATACCCCCATAAAGTTCAGTTCTTCATTACTGAAGTCGTGAAACAGAGGGGGGCACATAAAGAAGTTTTTGCCCCGGGTCCCAATCAG
>NC_092213.1:8211453-8213733 GCF_043381705.1 Parasteatoda tepidariorum
CCCTATTAAATTATATGTGTATCAAAACAAACTAAAAAAATATTTATAGAAAAACAATACTTTTATGACTTTTATTATTTTTATGCTAGTGAGAACCAAAACAATATGGAAATGAATGAGGGAAAACTGGATCCTACCGCGTGATTTCCCGGCCAATAAAAATGTAGCGTTAAACGTTTAACGCAACCTTGTTGGAAGTCGCATACGAAGTATGACTTCAAAAAAATAATTTGCTTTATTATATGTGTCATTATATAGCTTTCAGTTTTGCGCATGATTTCCTCCAGTACTGATTTATTGATTATTTTCTCTTTTTTGAAAGCCCGGTAAGAAGAACGGGTATCCAGCTATTATATAATGTAAAATGTAATTTTATATTATACTAGTTGAATCATTTAACCGTACGTGAAGAAAAAAAATAGAAATGTATGAATTGTAGTTAATATTTGTTTAGTACTAATATTGATACTTTCCTGAATTCAGGGAAAATTTTAGAATATAGGTGGGAGTCGAAATCAAGCTCCTAGTAACGTTTAGAGTCGGAGCTGAACATCTTTTTAATCGACTTTAGAGCTATGAATTCACCTCTACATAGTTAGCTATTTCTCTTTCAGACACAGACAAAGTCTATCTAGATGAAAGGTAGAGGAGTGGACAGCAGACGCAGTTGGGTAGTGGCCATAGCATGTGGAGTAGTATTCTCCCTCATCAACTGTCCAATGAGGTTGGGGGCCCAGTTATTTGTATCTCTGAAAGACTGTTACGGCACCAGCAGGAATGCAGCATCTCTACCATTCGAACTGGCCTACTTCACAAGAAGTATATCAGGTATAATGTTCTGTTGTTGCTTCTTTTACGCGTCTATTAAATACAGGTAGTTCTGTAAGGAAGACTTTTAGATTCTTCGTAAAAAAATGAAATGGTAGATCTTTTGCTCCAAAATTGACTGCTTTGAAAAAAAAACAGAAAAATATATAGGGTGCGGTACGGTACTTTTATTTAAGTCGCACTAGAGGTGCACAATAGGCTATTGACGGCGATCTGGAAAACATCCCTGAGGATGGTCAGGAAACAACAGCATCATACATTCGTCACACCACGTGTTACAGGGAGGACACTTTTATACACTATCCATCTATCCACATATCTTAATTTTGACCAGGACCAGAGTATGATCAATTTACGATCCAATATCCCCAGATGTATTGATTTGTTACGGAAATTTGAAGGTCTTTGGGATCAGATTTAGCGTGCACCAGTCACCATTTTGTGCACGGGAAGTCTTCCGCAGACGGGTATCGAATTTGCGACCCCACTGACATAGTCCCAGCACCCTACCAGCCAGGTTATCCCGGACCTTGAAAAATAGAAGAAAACAGAAAGGTTTTTTTCGCATACTGTTTAGGAAATCCCATTTTAATTCTCAGCAAGTTACAAAATAAATTTCAAAGCACTTTTAAATAGATGACCCTAACTGAGAAGAAACATAAAGTAATGGTTTCAAAATAACCACCCATTGCAGTAGCTAGATGGCGTAGTCTGAGGACAAAATTAACGTACCAGCGTGCAAATATTTTAGTTTGAATGATCAGCTGTGGGAACAGGACTGAAGTATTTTTTACTTACAGCGTTTCTGCTACTGGTTCTCGCAATACTGTTGGAAAATTAAAGTTTGTCTATGAGCTCTTTGTTTAATTCATTATTTTATTTGGCTCTTAGAATTGGTGGTATAGATTAAATATTTGCGTGCTTTTCAATTGAATTACTTCTGCGTAATCCTTCTCTTCAAAGTTCAGCAATGGAATGATGCTTTTCCTACGTCTCGTCAAGCGTTTTTAAATCTGTTCGCCTCATCTTGGCAAACAACAAGAGGAAAACCAAAGTGTGGCCTTTAATCTTGGCGAGAAGAACAACTGGGGGGGGGGGTNGGGGGGGGGTTGAAGTAGGTATTTGTCTGAAGAATTATGGCATGATACTTATTTCCTTGTCAAATATTTAGACGTGATTAGTACTGCAAGTCTTCATGCATACTGATAGAAATACAATATCAAATCCCTGTTCTTACACGTTTCAGATATGTTCAAAAATATCTGCCTTTAAAAAGCTAACAGGAGTGCCATTTTAACCAATTAAATGTGATTTATTTCAGAGGTGATGATTTCAGCAAATTCAATACAATTTCAGGCAATTGTTCCATTCATTCAAGACAATATATATATTGCAGCATTTTTTGTTTCTGTTCTTATTTTCATTAGATGTGTTGTCCTTAATAGAATCCCA
>NC_092213.1:8214120-8251901 GCF_043381705.1 Parasteatoda tepidariorum
TTAATTAATATTTTTATTCATTTTGCAAAATAATTGCATTTTGACAGCATTTTTTTAAATTTTTTTTTAGAAAGCTTACCGAGTTTTAGAAAAAAGTAACGATTTCATTCGACATTTCCGTTACAAATACTTGTACTTTTTCCCTAAAAAAGTAACGAAAGTACAAGTAAAAGTACTAAATTTAAAAAGTAACGAAGTACAAGTAAAAGTACGTACTTTTTACTTGTACCGGTGGTACAAGTAACGAAAGTAAAAGTACTGCCATATATGGCTGAAGTTACGACTCGTAACATTTCGAAGCAAAATCGGATAAGTATCTGTGTCGCTTCGTGTTTCCAATAAATTGTATTCACGTTTTTCTGGATGTGCATTGGGTTATTGGTCAAGTGCATTGCACACATTAATTTGCTGAAAAAATCTTTTTTCTTTTTATACCTTCTGTTAAAAATTTTTGAAAATCGTAAGCCTAATTCAGGACATCCCAGAAGAAAAAAAGTTTGTAGATTGTTATGTAATATTTTCAATTAAAAAAAAGTTTTATCGTTTAAAATGGCATTAATTGAAGAGCTTAGTGCATTATAGTCAACTCCAAGAAGTTAGTTTGCATTAAAGAAGGCAATTTTTATACGACGTTTTGATTTGTATTTGTATATATGTATAAATAAAGAAGGCAATTTCAATATGAAAAATATTTTTTTTAAACATTCGTTGCCTTTGTAAGGATTGTAAATATGGATCAAAATGAACTAAAATAACACTTTTTTCAATACGCTTTTCAATTACTGCATTTTTTACAGCGATGGCATGCTGTTTAAGGAAATTGTCTTATTTTATCAATATAACATAATGCTATTAGTTTAACGGGACAATATGTTAATTGAATGTTAATACTAATAAAAACTCTAACTGTTAATTAACATTTGTTAGGTCCTTTGGCAGGATATTTTGGCGAAAGGATTGGACTGCAAAAAGTGACTGCTATTGGTTGTTTAACATCGGCTGCAGGAATGTTTGCATGCTACTTTGCAAATAATATTATTACAATTGACATATTCTTAGGATTGGTGTTTGGTAATTATTTTAAGCTAATTTTATTTAACTCTAAGTTAATTTTCATTCAAAATATACTTAATATCCTCCTGAGACCCAGAGATTAATATATTTGACAACGTTTGGTTTAATGTTATTATTTGAAAAATAATGCTTTAGGTTTTTTTCTGATTATAGGCATTTCCCAAAAATGAAAAATAATAAGAACTGTGAAAAATTTGATTCAAGTAACCATTCGGACAGTTTTATGACATAATAGTATTCTGTTCTATGACCAGTATATGGAGAAATACTCTATAAATACTTCCTACACTATGAAAGAAGGCTAAAAATTAGATTTTCCCTTTTCGTGCATTAATTAAAAATAACTTTAATAATTAATTACATTTAGTAAATTGATTTTTTATTTTTTTTATCGCATTTATGAGTCTACTTTTCTTAAGATTCCTAAGTAAAAATCGCCCTTTTTGTCTTTCTGGTTTCAGACTAACATATTACGTTACTGTATTTCTTCTCATTCAACATGAGCTGTATTGTGGAAAAAAAAACAGGCCATCCTGAATAACTTTTGATCTTATAGTCGGATTGTCTCGTGCTAGAACTTAATCTTAATGGCTTACGGAGGTAAACTCAAATTCGCTAATTAATAATTGCATTTTAAAATCAGACGCAAAAACGAACTTTCTCTAAATAAACATTCTTTTTATTCATGAATTCAGATTGCTGACTATCAAAATATTTAACCTTTTGGAATCAATCTGGAAAATATGTTCCCATTAGTTATATGAGAAAAGCAGTTTAAATTTTGAAAGCATAAATGTAAAGTCCTTATAAATAAAATTGTTGCGTAGTTTAAATCTTTGTTGAATTTAATACATTGAAACATTAGTACATTGATACATTTATGAAAATTTTTACATTGTAAGAAATTTGAGTGTATCGCAACACTAAAGATGATGGCAAATATTTCGTGGTAAAAGAGTTCTAGTGAAATATCAAGGATACTTTTTGGTGCAATAAAAAATAAGAATAGTTTTTAGTGTAGTGAAAAACTACATATGTTTTGGTGTTAAGTAGTTGTTACCAATTTTGGTGTTCAGTTACAGGAAAAGTTGAAATGACAATAAGATACACCAAATGGCAGAAATTTCATCTTTTTACCTAATTTTCAACAAATCCCTATTTTTGACGACATATTCTACAAGATCCGTTACTCTCGAAAGCACAGGAAAAATTAATATTATTGGTTTTTTACTCGATTTTTTAATTAGGGTTAAATGTGAAACCGAACGCACTCATTCATATTTGTTAGCACTAAAATAACTGTTTTGCAGGAATTGGTTACGGATGGGCAACAGCTGTGGTTCCCGAAATCATCAACCAGCACTTCATTGAGCATAGAACTAAAGGCAATGGCATTGTTTTCGGAGCAAGTGGATTGTCTGGTTTTCTTACACCGCCATTGCTAGTTTTCGTTCTAAACACGTACGGGCAGTCCGCTTCATTTTTAATCATTTCTGGAATCATTCTAAATACCATCCCAGCAGTGATGTTATTAACCAAGCCAGATGAGGAAAAGGTACCTGAGTCAAAAACAACTGAAGATAATTTCGAAAATCAGAAACTGGCGAAACAAAAAAACACAGATTCAGAAACTGCACACAAATTAAACATAGACATGTTTAAGGAAAAGAATATTTTAGTTCCTAACGATTCCCACCACAATCAAACTCCAAAGTTGGAAGATACTTTTTCCAAGGACACAGACAAACATATCCTTTACAATCCCTCATTCACATCAGTGCAAAACTCCACCAATAATCTTGTAGGTCAAAGAAATGAATTCGATTCTACAAAATTAAACTCGACTCAAATAAATCGACCCATTCCAGTTGCTAAAATTATTGAATTGAATGTGAACGATTTAACCAATCAGTTGACTTCAGTGGGTGGAAAAAACACGTATTTTAACCCAATCGATTCTGTTCCTAAAGACAAAGCAGAGACATCTATGTGCGAATCCATTAACATTTTATGGACGCCGACTTTTTTACTCATAACATTTGTTCAAAGTTCACATTTCTACATTATGTACATGTTTTGGACCATCACCGTTGATATAGTCAGAGACAAGGGAGTGCAGAGAGAGTTGGAGGTATATTTTGTGATGGCCCTCTCCCTTTTTGACACCATAGGACGATTCTTCTTAGCGTGTGTCACCGATTGCACGCGTTTGACAGCAGCCCATTTTAGCTCCGTATGCTTTGCAATGATTGGACTGTCCTGTCTACTGCTAGTGTGGGTATCGGGATTTGAAGCAACTTTATTGGCGATCTGTTTACTTGGACTTATAGTCGGAGGGAATACAACAAGCCTTCCTGGTATTGTCAATGGTTTCATTGAAAAGGAGAAGCGACCACTGGCAATGGCTTCCAGACTTCTAATGTATGCACCCATGAGTTTTACCATGTCTCCTTTAATAGGTAAGAATTGTTGCTATTATTACAGTCGCTACTAATTTAGCAACTCCTTTATTGCTACTAGCTAGTTTTTCCTGCATCGAAAATTTTTTTTCCTGCTCTCTTTTTGCTTAGCTTTTAAAAGTAGTTTTGAGTTTTCAACTACAGTGCACTCCCAATTATCCGGGTTAATCACCGGGACAGGTCGCACGGACAATCGAAAACTCATTTTATTAAAGAAAAAATCAATATCAATACAAAAAATATAAAAATTACTGACATTTGCTTGCTGTATAACATCAAACTAGGAATTTTCCTTTAAAAAAATGTGCAATGCGCCATATATTGTCGCAAATTTTACGAACCGCATTAATGTCACCGTAATCAAATGCTCCCATATAAACTAATAAAGTTTCCACAAGGCAGCAGAAGGAGAAATTATATTTCCCTCATTTACTACATCTTCTGCATTAGTTACTATCATCATTATTTGATTTAACAACATAACGATGTCTTCATCTACCAAATACTGGAAGCCAGGCTCGCAAGCATCACTTTGAAACCAATCTTCTAAATTTTCTTAATCAAGAATTTCGAAACCTTCGATTTCTTTTGCTTGTTCAAGAATACTATTATCATATTCTTCTTGAATATCTGAAGAAGATTGTTCAACAAGAGGTATCATCTTTCTCCACGATCGTGATAACGCAGACGATTTCACCTTCGACCATGCTGCTGATATTCCATATACTGCAATACAATAACGAATATTGTTTCCAAAAATTGGGTAGTGTTATAACTTCATGAATCAAATTTTTTTAATCTTGAAAATGTTTCTCTTTAAATTTTTTTTGACTTCGGAATGAGCACGGATAATCCGCAAACCGGATAATCGAGAGTGTACTGTATGTGGAAAAGGAACGAAAGTACGACAGTGATAAGGACTAATATAAGATGATGTATGAAGTTCATAATAGACAGTTGAATTACCTTTTGCAATTTCATTTTTAAGGCTTAGGGCCTCGTAATCGTAATCTATAGATCTGGCTATGGCTGCAAAATATCTAAATATTCCATTATCATAGAATTAATAACATAAGAGTATATGGAATTGAACTACTTAAGAAATATTTGAAAATGAGTTAATTCCAAAAAAAATGTAGGGAATGCACGAATTAACAAATGTTTAATCTGCGTCTTCTCAATAGCCTCCGTTCATAGAATATACGTAGGGGAAGAAGTTTAGCTTTCATTGAAGTAATGTAAACTTTTCCTCAAGGTTAAGTGTGGTCCCTGCGTATAAAGGAAACACACAATATTTAGGGGCACAACAGCGGAGGTTCTATAAACGGGTTTGCACCCTCCTCTATTTTTAACCAATACTGAGAAAGGGGAAGCTTTAGGGGCGAGGAAGAAAAATTCTCTTTCACATCGTTGTCTCGTTCTGTATTTTTAAACTATTGATAAACTATACTGTTACTTATTTTACTTATCCTCTACGTGCCTTTGGGCTCTAGCATATCCCTCCAACGCCTCCTGTCTCTAGCAATAGATCTTGCTTCCTCCCAGCTAGATATTCTAGATTCTTTTAATTCGCCCAAAAACATGAGCTGGATGGTAAGTCTGGGTCTTTCTCTTGTTCTTTTACCATCAGGGGCCCATGTAAGCGCAACAGATGTAATTTTTTCTTTGGGCATTCTAAAGATATGTCCGAGCCAGCTCCATCTTCGTTTTTTAATTTCATCTTCTATTGTTTTTATTTTTGCTTCCTTTAATAGATTTTGACTTGATAGTTTGTAAGGCCAGCTATACTGTACTATTAATTAAAATGTTTCTTTGAGGATACATGTATATCCTCCCCGTTAGTTAAATCTGCTAACACATTTTGATATAGAAAGAAAGAATAAAATGGCGGGAAGCAAGGCACCCAACCATGTATGTAGGGTTGTCCAACAATTGGTTTACTGGTGACGTACCTCCTGACTGCCGCTTTGCATCATATGCGCATGCGCTGCAACTTAGTTCAAACGACACTTTGCAAAAATTTGAGTATGTTCTTCACCCTGTAAGTTGTTTTTCTGGGATAGCGTACTGAATCGAGCAGTTCCCTGCTCCCAAAAATAACGAAATAGTATAGTCGCATAGCATGTGATGAAGGCGGAGCCAAGTGCCAACTCTTGGTGAACAAGCTATATTCAAATTATTAGGGTTTACATTGTAATAAATCACTATTTGTAGAGCAAAAAAAAATGCTTGTTTTATACAATAGAACATATTTATTTTAAAAAAATACACAAAGCAATGTTGTTTATTCTTAGTTTTTTTAGTAATATAATTTATAAGAAGTAAGATTCTCAAGGATAACGAAGTAAAACGCACACACATACATTATGGAATACTTTATTAAATCATAGAATTGAATCCGTTTATGTACTTTAACTGATTTTTCTAGTTATTTTATGAAATGACGGATTTCACACTTTAACGGTAACATATACACAAACTCTTAATTCATAATTTTTTAAAATGAAAATAGGTCACTAATCAACTAACACGTAGTACAGAGAGAATTTGAGAGAAAGATAATTTAATTTTAAATTGAGAATAACAAGACGGATGTCGATAAAAACTGTGCTGTAAAAAATCACTTACTACATTTCACAGAGATTTAAAAATAAAAATATGATCATCCTTATTTAACAACTAAAAACAAATGTACACGTTTTGATGGCCGCCACCTTTTGTTTTGGTCATGCATGACAATACTTTTACTATCGTTACTTGTTTCGTTAACGAAAGTAAAAATAAAAAGTACGCACTTTTATTTTATTTATTTATTATTTTTTTTTTTTGGAAAATGTACAAGTATTTGTAACGAGAATGTCAAAAGAAATTGTTACTTTTTTCTGAATTTCTTCAAAATTTTTTATCGATATAAGTTTCTTGAAATTGCTTTTCAATTCAAAATTTTTTTAATTTAATCATTTTTTAATTATTTTTAATTATTATAAAATAAAATGAATAATTTATAAAAAATAATTTTTCAAATTGTTTTCCCCTTTTTTGAATTTTACAATCTAAATATTTAGTTCATCATATGATTATGTTAAAAATAAAACTTTTGTGCTCAATCTTTCATTAGTAAAAAATTAACGACACATTAAAAAATTGTCACTATTTAAAATTAAAAAAATTTTTTTTTTTTTTTTAGCTTTTATAAAAACGAAAGATAATTTTTAATTTAAGGAATTTCAAGAGGTTACCTATGTAAAAATACATTTTTTTCTTTTTTCTATTTCTTTAAACAAAAAATATAATGTTATAGAATTCGTTCAAGAAATTAATTAATTACTGCAAATCCCGAAATTAAAACAAAATTTCTAGGATTTGGCAGTTTAAAAATTTATTTAACTTAAAGCTTTTTTTGATATGCAAACATTGAATTTTGATTTCTTTTTTTTCCTAGATATTTTCAATGTTCACTTTTTCAATGAATTTTGTAACGTTTTCCTACATTTCAAACTTTATAAATTTAAAATAAAATTAACTGCATATTCTTTCATTTTCTTAAATGAAATTTTNGGTCGGCAAAAAACAAAAAATATAATGTTATAGAATTCGTTCAAGAAATTAATTGATTACTACAAATCCCGAAATTAAAACAAAATTTCTAGGATTTTGCAGTTTAAAAATTTATTTAATTTAAAACTTTTTTTGATATGCAAACATTGAATTTTGATTTCTTTTTTTTCCTAGATATTTTCAATGTTTACTTTTTCAATGAATTTTGTAACGTTTTCCTACATTTCAAACTTTATAAATTTAAAATAAAATTAACTGCATATTCTTTCATTTTCTTAAATGAAATTTTAGATTACTTTGAATTTTCAATTTTCTCGAAATGTACTTTAAAATCGTTACTTTGATTTGTACTTGTACTTTTTACTCATTATTTGTTCGAATCAAAAGTTTTTACTTTTTACTCGTTACTTTTTAAAAGTTATGTTCCCATGTATGGTTTCGGTTAATGCAGTGAAGACTTTCACTAACTCTCGCCAACATGCATTCAAATGTAAACAATCTATGGACGATATTCAAAATTCTTCAACTGCAAATCGGTATTTTCGGAAGTGAAAATAATTCTCGTTTGGAGCGAATAGTGAGTGTTTGGTGTAAGCTTATTCCATTTTAAGTGTTTAGATTTAAATTACACCATTCAGTTGTCTATGAGAGCATGATTTGGTGTTAACCTCGATTAAGGTGCTTTCACCCACAATTTTTTGGGTCGATCAAACGCATATTCGGAGACATTTTACTCCTTAGTTTCTATAGTGTACTGTACATTCATCATGATTACTTCAGCGTTCGAAAAATCACAGAATTTTTCGTGTCCTACCGGGGATGTTAAATAACAGAATTCATGCTCATGTGAATTGTACATTGTTTTTGATTGCATATTAATGAAATGAGCGTACTAATTTTAAATCGGTCGTACAAAATGACATTTAGAATACTATATTTACAGCAACATTTCTAAGGAAATAATCTAATATAGACAGTTTAGATATACAGAATAAATTGTCTATATTAAACGTTTTCTATTCAAACTAAACATGACTATAAAATAATAATAATAATAATAAAAAACTGTGAATTACTAAAGAATAAATCCATCTAATCTATTTTATATCTAAACTGTCCGTATTAAATGTTTTTTAATCAAACTGAACATGACTATAGAATAAAAAAAACTGTCGATTTCTGAAGAATAATTCTGTCTTATTTATTGTATATCTAAACTTTATATATTAAACTTTTTTAATCAAACTAAACTTTAGGAATTAAAAAAAGCTGTGTTTCGTACTTATAAAATTCTTATTTAAGTTTATTAAATTCAGCAACAATGAGGTCTTATAAAATTTATTCAAATTGTTTCTCCTCCTTGTTGCCGCTATTTCGTTCCATCGGAGATCTTGACGACTTTTCTCAAAATTTAAGAGATGTTTAAATTTTGATTTAGGGGTGCTCAGTTACACCCGACGGGGCTTCAAAGGATTAAAAATACATACCAAACAGGAATTTTTACATACCTCGGGTATGAGCCAAGACGACTCAGAGCAGGGTTTCCCATGCTTTTGACTTTTGTGTACCCTTTCTAAATTTTCAGTAACGTTGTGTACCACTAATTAAAAAAAAATGAATGCATTTTTTACAATAAAAAATTGCACAAAAGTTAAAAACCACAACTGGCTGTTGACACCACTGATTATTAAGTGTTAACTCTGCAAAAAATAGCCAATAGAAAAATACGCAATCGTAAATTTTCATGGCTAGCTCTGTTTTTAAATAAACATTTTTGAAATTTTTGTTTGTTGCAAGATATTTCGCATAAGAACGTGTACCCCCTGGGTTACGTGTACCACACTTAGGGAAACGCTAGCTTAGGGGATAGAATGTTCGTGTCACAATAAGGTGTACCGGGTTCGAAACCCAGCGATGGCTGGTCGATGCGAATTCTGCATCTGGCTCGCACCGACCAGCGGGCATAAAGTATCCTCAGTGGTAAATGGATCATGGTTTAGAGTCCCCTTGCCGTGAGGCTAACCGTGGAAGGTTTTCGTGGTTTTCCTCTCCGTGTAACGCAAATGCGGGTAAGTACCGCGGGTAAGTACCATCAAAAAGTCCGCCACGAAGGAAAATTTCTTCCAATACTTGTTCTAGAAGCACCCTTGTCTTCTGGATTGGGTTCAAAATTACAAGTTTGTGGAATTCTCAACCTTAGTAGTCGTAAACCCAAAAATTGGGTCAGCTGTTCTACGACGGTTGTAAAATAAAATACCTCGGGTATACAGGGCATATCATTTTTGGGACTTGGATCATTTATAGAAATTTGAAAAAATAATAAGCAATGAATAGTATTTAGAAATAATTACAGTGTTATGAGTATAATACTATAATGTTTATTTCATTGAGATTAATTAAAAAGAAAAAATTACTTCCAAGTAATATTTATAATAAAAAGTAATTCCTGCAAATATTTATCTATTGTATTTTCTTAGTATTCTTCTCTCTTATTATTAAGTGTGTGATTTTAAATATTTTTCCAAATAAAAGGCATAGAAATTAAAAGTGATGTTTTTTTTTAATAAAAAAATCGAATGATATTACTATATATTTTTTTTAATGGAGGGCACTTGGGGGTTGTCCCATTGGCCACAAAAATGCCAGAACTGCTACTCTCTTTTCGTTACCCAGTGGGTACCTGTGGCTAAGCCACGGCGGTGAAGCAGCGTCGCCCACGTCACACAACCCGTTTATAGAGCGGGTCACATTCACACACAAAGCAGAAAGAACATAGAACACACACAGAGAGAGAAAGAAACATCCCTGCCTTGAGCAGGATTTGAACCCGCGACCAGCGGCTCCGCAGTCAGGCACGCTAACCACTCGGCCAACAGGTCGGCATGATATTACTATAATACGCAACATTTTGTGATAAACATATTTAAAATGGTATCTATCTCACTAACCATTTGATATTAATTAAACAGTAAATAAATATTATAAACTTTTTTCGATAAGCTTTATGTAAAACTACCATATGTAAAACTGAGTATGAGTAAAATAGTATCTACTCAACATATGCACTTAAAAATAATAAGTGCAAAAAAAGGTGATACTTGGAATATTATAGCATATACTACAATACTAGAAACTCATTATTCTTACTACAACTTATTCTTACTTATCTCAGGGAACGAAAACATTTAATTTTTTTCCCTCAATAATCTAAAAATTGATAGTTAGCGGTAAAAATATAGCCCTTAAGAATCTTCCAGGTCTTAAAAATGGACCGCATTTCTGTTTTTCTAATTTGAATGCATTCTATTTAAATGATCTTGCAGCTTAGAAGGCTTCGCTGCTTAATTCGAAAATGTTTTTCGGCAAAGGTTTTACATTATCTCGTAAAAATAGTCCTACTGATGCTTATGTGCATAAAATTCTACTGTAATTATGAATTGTAGGGTTACTAAATAACAAACAGGTGGCTACTTTGCGCCAAGTTGTGTAAAAGAACATTTTACGTGTTTAACAGCACCAAGAATATTCTTGGATTTTGGTGTAGTGGAACAATACTTGGGTGAAAAAGGTACATTTTCACTGGAAATCTGTTTATTCTCTAGTGTACCATTTTTTGTGTACACACACACGAGGGGTTTTTACTGAGTGGATCATGTGACCGGATATACTCCTTTAGTAACGCTTTTGGCATAGTTTACCGTTAGAGAAATATTCAGTCCCAGTGCTCTGGATAATGTGACTGGACGCACTCTGTTTGCAATGCTTTACCGTTTCAGACAATAAAATTTATTTACGGAACAACACTTGGGGTTGAAAACTATCTAGAAGATCTTATTTCTCAACTATAATTTCAAAATTATTTGAGGAGTTAAATTAAAGTTTTCCAGGGCGAAGAAAAATAGTCCCGCTTTTTCTTGTGTCAGTTGCTAACCCTCGAGTAATGAAATCTGAAGGACAGTTGTTGATTAAAAAACAAATCACTAATGAGGTAAATTATGAGAATTAATTATTATAATTGATGTTAAGCTGATTAATATTCTTTTCCATCACCAGGCTACTTCAGAGAGGTCCTATCTTCTTATAATGGTCTTCTCTACATTATGATGTCCATGTGTTTTGCCTGTAGTATTGTTCTTCAAATCCTGTCTCACATGCACAACACACGAAAGAAAACTGCACAATTCCACTGAACATTCATGGAGTTTGAAACGATATGACGTTGCTAGCAGAAAAACTTAAATATTGTGTAAATGTTTGTCTTTAGATTTTGTATATGAAAATATTATTAATAATTAAATAACTATTTGTAATGTTTTCCGTAAGAAGCTACGTTTAAGTGTGTTTTTTAAAAGTCTTGTAAAAAATAAAGTAAAAAAAAAAACGTTTGTTATGGATGTCAAGTTATAATTTTTTTCTTTATTAACAATTCGTTAGAGTTGACAACTTCTTTCTGGATGTCCAACTTAAAGTTACATTTTGTTCTGCTGCCTAAAAATTCAAAGACATAAAAACATGTAACTTTTACGGTGCTTAAAGAATTTACAGTTTGTACGATGGAATAAAAAATGTTTGTCGAGCGTAAGCGAGCAGGGGGTGGAGCCTCCTAGTGCTATATATTTAGATAAAATATTTTGTATCAAGTGCAGTTGATTATTTTTCAAACCCAAATAATCGAGCCGAGGTGGCTCAGGGGATAGAGACTTCGCCTCTCAATGAGGTGACCCAGGTTCAAATCTCGGTGGCGACTGTTGACACGAATTCAAATTCTGCTCCCGGCTTGCACCTATCACAGTGCTTTCGTAAAAAGTCCTAAGTGGTAGATGGATCAAGGATTAGAATCCCTTTGACTTACCATGTTAGGTTTCCGTAGTTTTCTTCACCATGTAACGCAAATCAGGGTTGATTACATCAAAACGTCCTGCATGAAAGCTAGTTTGTCACGATACTTGATCCAAGAGTTTCTTTGCCTTCTGGGTTTGAAAATTACTAGGGCTTGGAGTAGAACATCGATTGTCGTAAATGCAAAATTGGTTCAACGCTAATCATAAATAAAATAAAATCCAAGAAATCACTCAGATTGTTACGATTAACATATTAACAAAACATTCTTACATAAAATTATAAAAACTATATAACTTGTAAGCAAACTAAGCTTTTATGAAAAATATACATTTTTAAAAAGAAAAAAAAAGAAGATGAATAAGCAGCAACCAGGAGGTTGGTGATTGGAGTAAACATAGTGCGGAGCAGTCAAGTAAGTTAAAACATGGAAAGCAAACACGTTCCCCAAAACCGATCATAATGTACTATCTGCTGGTCACGAGATGAGTTATCACAGAGGGTGTTTTCTTTTATCCCCTTCCCCCCCCCCAAGGGTAAAGTGAAAAACAATTTGATGACAGAATTTAAAGTTTTGGGGACGAAGACAATGCAGTAGCATACACGCATTGCGCTATCACGATTTTGAATGGAAAGCACATGAAGGCTTCGACCGTGATAGAGCGCTCTCAGATAAATTTCTTTATCACTCTCGCCTTCACGTTTGCCGAAGGAGAAAAAAAAATCGTTGTGTTGCCATAATAGGCATTACATATTTCCTAACTTTAAAAATTTCTTTAAGTTCTTAAATTAAATTTTTTTTAATCATTCTTAATCCAATTTTCATTAAATTAAACTAATTATTTAGTTTTTATTACATTTTATAAAAAGCGAACATAAATATGTTATTCTTTTCCTATTAATCAATACAACGGCTAATTTTTAAAAAATTAAATACAAATGCATAATTTATTAAGTCATGCCACAACTTAATTGAATATCAAAATCTATTAACTCTTTATTCCTTAATTTCTCTAACCACAAAAGTTAATTTAAATTACCAAGCACTCAGAAACTTCTTGTTTCTGTTTAATAAATAGCATGATTATAATTTAAAAATTCAATAGAAAAATTNTTTTTTTGGCAGAGCGCCAAATCCAGTCTGTCTCGATTGTGCATTGTGCAAGCAGTAAACAGTTATACAGAAAAGTACCAAAATGCGTCGAAATTTCGAAAATTAGATGCCGATGAGGAGGCAGAAGATATTAATCTGTAATTCTAAAATTTTTTATAATTTTTGTTTTTAAAATATTGTAGCTTTTAAGTGCTACCTCAAACCGATCAACGAAATCTGTGGTTATGTATTAATTTTTGTATTTTAATCATTTTTAGTCGAATTTTCGGAACTTTAGGCCCATTGAGGCAACAGAAGATATCAACCCAGAGTTTTAAGATTCCGCTCATTTTTAAATAATAGGTATTCACATCTTTTCCGCACTACCGCAGAAAGATCTAAGAAATTTCGATTTTTTCGATACGCCCTAATATATATATATATATTTTTTTTTAACTTTTTATTTTTTGAGTTGTTTTATCTCTCTTACAACAAAAATGTTTCAGTTACAGGGTTATATTCATTTTTACGGTCTTTTGGGCGATTAAGCTAAAGCCGAAATACTTCAAATTTAATATTAATTTCAGGGGGTTGGCATGGTTTTTGGCTATTTTATTTTTCTATAAATCGCCAACTATGGATCTCTTCCTATGCTACTAACCGTCCGTTGGGAACAATTTAATTACTTTTAGTTTTGAATTCTTGGCGCTAGGACCAGGGAGAAATTTCCCTCGGCCTGACAGTTGATAAATGTTTTCGAAAAACTTTATGTTAAAAAAAAAAGAAAGAAAAAAATCCTCTCTTCATCCCGATAAAGGAGTTTCTTTTAATTTTGGATGTATGATGGTCATGGTGTATCTTAAAATAATATTTCTAAGTAAAAATAAAGCAACAATTCTTTTTTTAAAAAGTATTTTTGTTCAATTTTATGGAATTAATCCTTACGTCGTAAAAAGCGCAAATGTACTAATAATTATTACTACTGTGGCCAAAAGCTTCACAGAAACTGCAATGAATTTACCTCTATTATATAAACGATATCAAACTGCTTTCAAATTTGCTATTTTGAGTTAAGAAATGTTTGTAGAAAACTAATTTTGTACGCTAGTGAATTATAATAATTTTGTACCCTGGTGAATTATAAATCCTTGATATATAAGGAATGTATTTAATTCTAAATAAATAGTTCCACATTTTTAACTTTTCTTTTCTGTTTACGCAGTATATTTGTTTGTCCTTGTTAGACTTGAATCGCATATAACCTAGGAATAATTTACGCTGCGCTCCTGAAATTTGGACATGGAATACAGTATTTTAGCTCCCGATCCTGAAAACCGCTAAAAAAATTTAAAATTATAGATTCAGGAAAAAAATATGTTTCACAAATTTTCGTATTTAGCATTATATAGTAATTTCTATGAATTTAAACTGTAGGTGATTCTACTTAGGAGTTTATTAGACGCACTTTAATGTCAACGCGGATTGCTGGTCTACGTCACTGAGAAAGTTAAAACCACGTGAATATTTTGCTCATAGCTATGATAGGGTACTTGCACTTCAAGAAGATGACCATGTATACCCACACATGTGACCTATTAATAACAAAACAATTAATAACAAAAATATTATTTCAGAATTAGAAAAATTCATTAAGAATTGGGTACTTGCACTTCAAGAAGAAGAATATCACAAATATCCACACATGTGACCTATGATGTCAGCACCAGCTGATTGCTTATAAGCAAAATGGCGCGTTAAAGTTGAGCTAAGTTCCTCCACATAAGTTAGAATGTTAATCAACGTGAAGTTAATTATATCTAGTGTCGTATCACACATCGAATTTATTGAAATATAATTCTTTTTCTTTTACGTCTTTCACTAAACTTAAATTATTATTTGTTTAGCATTTCATTGTAATCGTAGTATCAACTTCGCAACTTCGATGCACAATTAATTTATGTTCTACATGGTTTCGTGTTTGTCTTTGTGTTAAGTAAGAAATATATAGTGAAAGTATCGAAATCTTTGTGAAACAATCTTTGTGTAAGAATATAGAATGAATAATTTAAGAGAATTGATGCTTAAAGGGCTTGGCTTACTCGAAATAGAATGAAAAGAGCAGTCGTCAATGTGAACAAATACCATGTTTCAACAACCAATCAGGATCGAAATACCCACACTACAACCATTGCAGATATCTTATTTTCAAAGGTGTATTTATAAAATTAAAATCAACGGTAATTGAAATAAAAAAAAGTTCGGTACTGAAAAGCAAAGTTAATAGAAAAAAGGTAAGATTTCTTTTAAGAGATTTGTTTAAAAGTGTCATACTATTATTGATGATGATGCTGAATTAATTTTGGCCTGCGCAACTGCTAGTATTTTTAATAGGCAATTGGTGCTGTTTTTATAGGTGCCAAAGGTTTATATAGGTGCAGGCACCGTGGTAATAAATTATTTTTTACCGTGCTCCAAAAGGGATACGTACAGGCGAAAATTGTTCGATTGTGGAAAATTCTGACAATCAAGTGCTGTCCTTGAGCAATAAATCATGCAAAATGATAATGACTATAGTTAATTTTTAATACGCTGATATGAACATCTAACAAATTGTTTTGCTTAATATAATAACATAAAGCCAATGGGAAGGGTAATAAATAAAAAGAAATAAAACTATTTTAGTTTTAATTATTTTGTGAACGCCTGTCCTTCAGTTTAGTGCATGTTTTTATAATGAAATGCTCGATTCCAACTTCGACTTCAGGCTTTCCTGAGAGCTGGATTCCGATACTCAGATTTATGTTCAATTAAAATTTTAAAGAAATCCGAATCTCAGGAACTATTAATTACCAAGATATCATCTTTTATTAACTTTTTTGTAACATTACTGGATTAATATTTTAATTTAACGGATAATTAATTGCTAGTCTAATACTTAAAACCTCCATCTTTAGTTATCTGCTCTATCCACACCACTAGTAACATAATAAATAATTAGATTTAAATCAGCTTTTCTCTCTGGTTGCACTTAGTATAACTGATATGCATTACAAGTAGTACATCTGACCTTTTAGTTTTATTATCAATACCAAGTTCACAAAGATGAGAAAATATTGGAAAAAAAGGCGCAACTTTTTAAGGCCTTGTTTATTCCTAACACGAAAAAAAAAAATAAAATAATATAATTTTAAAAATTTTCATAAACAGTATTTTTTTATGGTTTTCCTCGAAAAAGTTAGAAATAAAATATCGCATTTAACTCATAAGAATCGAGCTGATATAGTCTCAGTTCATTTTCCACCTTCATTTTATATAAAATTTTCATTTCATCAGGTTCATTTTATTTAAAGAGTATTGCATGTCCTTCTTATACATTTTTTAAAGGAAGCAGGGGAAAAGTCGGTTGTTTTTGAATAGCCATTATAACATCAAATAATTTATTATTATTATTAATAATGTTTATATTAATAATTTTTATATTTCATAATTCAAGTCAGTACTTTATTCGTTTCCATTTTCCAATAAAATTAACGTCAATGATGCATCAATTATGTTAATATGTACAACTGGTATTAAGGTAATAGGTGATGAGGAAATAGGTATCCAATCTTCTAATATAGGTACATAATGTATGTACCTATTATAGGTACTTAGTAAATAGGTTTTTTTACTTCCCCTAGAACGTATCAATACCCTAAATGGGGTATTTGAAATAAAGGAAATGAAATAAAGTCACGAATTGAGTTCATGCAAAATCTGAGAAATATTTTTAGGGTGGTATCATTTTTGATTTACAAAGATCAAGATTATTATCTTTTTAAAGTAATGCAAATATTCAAAATAGATAGAAGTACTTGAAAAGTAACTATTACGCGGACAATATTAACTCAGGCAGCGCAAAACCAACAACCGAGTTGTCGTCATAAAAATTCAAACTTTTAAAAATTATGAAAAGGAAGATATGCTTATCGTGATTGTTAGATATTAGAGTAAAATGCGATTAAGGATGATTTATTTTCTCAGATTACAGAGGAAAATTGAGAAATTACTCCTATAAAATCCTCAAGCCTTTGTGTACAGAACCAACAGGTGAAAGGTTTATACTCGTTACTTAGCTTTTCGAAGACCTCGCTATTTTATCTATCCTACTGTCAGAAATAGTAAATATTTGTGTAAAGTAAAAAAGGAAACAAAATTATCACTTAAAAGTATATCCAATAAAGGATTAAAATTAAAGAGGCCTAGGAAGTAGATTCCGGTGTATTCTAGTAGCACATTTCGAGATTATCTACCCACTTTTCAGCAGAAGAACGGATCAACTTTTGCTCGAATTCAGTTGCAATTGAAAATTCTATCGCTTTGTTAAGGTATGTATTTTTCATATTAATTACATTGTTTTAGCTTTCGATTAAAGTCTTTCATCTTAAATATCATTCAGACAAACTGCTTTTTTCTTACATCTGCAAGCAAATAGAATGAATAAATACGTAAAAAATGAAATGTCTCAAAAATTTTCTACTTCTAAAAATAATAGAAAATTATATGAGGAAAAATATTGTAATTTTCTGTAAATCCATTAAAATTAATTTTAAAACGAGACAACTTTTAAAACGTTTTTAAAAGGCGGGTATTGTTTCTTTAATAATTTTTTTATAGTGTTGGATAGTACAAAAATAATTAACCGTCTTTTTTAAATCCCTTTTAAAGATTAAAGAAAAAATGTTTCGAATTTTTGTTTTTAATGGAAATATTTTTCTTGAATATTAAAATTGTTTGGTTTTTTTTTCACAACCCTTTGATGCTGATGGGACACCGGTTTTCATTTTTATGTATGTCGTTTTTAAAAATTGAAAAAAATTATGTTTTTATTTTTTGATTTAAATGAAATTATTGTTCTTCATTATTAAAATTGCTTGTTTTTTTTACGATAACTCTCTGTAGCAGATGGGACGCGGGTCTCCCTTTCATGTATTTTTTTGACGCTCTAATTACAGGCAAAAATATATTAGGATATTTTTAATACTAAGAAAATATATCCTAACAGTTACTAAAAAAACCAGTTAGATATTCTGGATTATATTTGTACTAAAATCCAAATCCCAAAAGAGTAGTTGAAATTTTTTTTCCCCCATTCACTTTCGAAAATTTAATAATAATCAATTTCGTTAATTAAAGAGATTTTAATGATGAATTTGTTCCTCTCAGATCGAAATAACTACGAAAAAGTGCAAATGCGAAATTTTATTAACTGATCGCAATAATTGTTGTTTCTTGAAATAAAATGGTTTTTTTTATGAACGTTGAAATTATTCACTTAAATTATTTGTACTAAAAAGAATTCTGTTTGCTTATGCTTGTGCCCCCACTTCCCATCCCCAAACACGTGATTTCATTAAGATCTATCAGTGAACGTAAAGAATTTTGCGAAGTAATCATTTTTAAAAATAACATTTAAAAATCAAAGTGTATTTTCATATCAAATTAGGTGGGTTCTCAACCGTAATTTAATATTTTCGCTTTCCCAAAGGACATATACATTAAATATATTTTTTGCATGCATTACATTGCGTGTGAAGCTAATTATAATAACAGTATATTAATCAAATGTGCACAAAAAATAATAATTACAGAATGATTAATAAGATTAGACACCGAAATTTTATCTTAAAATGCAGCGTAGAATTACGTTATAATAATGATTAAAAAATGCTATTATCATAGTTCTCAAAGTGTTGTAGCTCTCATTTTCATAACTTAGAAAACAATCAAAATCAAAAGCGTAAAAATAGCTGTACAGGTAAAGATTTTAAAATAAGGGATACCAAAGTATTTATAGGAAAACAATACCTTTAGGACTTTTATCAATTTTATGCTAAAGACAACCAAAACGATATGGAAATCAATGAAGAAAACTGGATCCAACTATTTGAATTTACGGTCAATTAAAAGACACCTTCAACAACGGGAAACTGAGTTAGACCATTATGTTTTTATGTTCCTTAAAAGAAATCGCTATTTTCCATAAAAAAGTAACCAAGAAACGCCACTTTCGGAAGAACCCAATAATGGGATACCTGCAAGTGACGTAGAGTGGATATCTTGAATCTGATTGGTTGTTGAAACATGGCATTTGTTTAGGCTAGATACTGTTCTTTCCATTCTATTTCGAGTAAGCCATGCCCGTCAAGTATCATGAGTATAATAAGTTTCTTTATATTTAACGTGGCATCATGACTATTTTGAATCTTTGAAACTTTGATTCTTTGAAACTTTGTATTTTGAGCTTGTTAAATGTCAGATACGTTTTGAACTAAAAGCTAGGATCTAAGTAGGAATTTATTATAGTTATCATGCTTTAAGTAAGAATGTCAAAAATTTTTTATTTAAGAAAAAAAATCAATACTGAACAATTTATTTAGTTTTTTCTTTCATTGTATATTTGAAATTTTTAAATATTTTTAGTTAAAAACTTAGGTAACTGCTATATTATTGATCAAGAAAATTTTTTTGTTGATATTTATGAAATACTATATATTTAATGTTCATAAATTTTTAAAGTTTATATTAGATTTATAATTTTAGGACCTCTGCTCACCAAAAATAAAATTAAAATTTTAATCTAAAATTGTGTTTAAAAAAATTCCGTTAAACCCAGTCGTATACTTAAGGTCTTCACATCATCGCTAAAACAAGGAGTTCAGTTGCAGTTATTTCACTAGAAGAAAAAAAAAATAAAAACTTCTAACAACAACTATCGAATAACATGGCTGGTTTATTTCTAACTTCCTATGCACATTTATTTCACTATTAATACTTCATTGATGACAGAGCCATCTATGGATTGAGACAAGAAGCTTCCAGAATACTTTAAATATTATGATTTTTAATGCCTAAACTTGGAGCATTTCCGAATCATTGTATGTATAGTTATTAATATGATTTTCTCTCTCTGTTATAATAGTACAAGAGATCTTTTCCTCCCGCTCGCTTAGCTCACCGATTACTACGATTGCGACAATCACTTTTCATTTCTTTACGAAAAATGGATGGTTTTAAGTGAATGAATATTCATATAAAATATTCCAAAATGTTTCATTTCATTAAAACAGATTTGGTTTTAGATTTATTTGTTATAAAATATAAACCTAATCATTTTGCTCTTAGACTATATTACAACTTCATCTACAACTTTGCTTTTTAAATTCCAATTTAATTGTTAATATTTTAGGCAAAAAATTACAGCTCCGCCCCCAGCCCACTTAACTCACTAAACTCCACTGTTGTTCAATCATTTTTTTTGTTTTGTTTCGTGATTTTAAATAGAATGTTACGGCTAAATTAACAAAATACTGAACTGAAAAATTAGTGTATTGTATTAATATATTTTATTTTGTAACTGTCGTTGAACAGCCGACCCAATTTTTTGGGTTTACGACTATTAATGTTTAACACCGTAGCCTTGTAATTTTGAACCAATCCAGAAGACAAGGAAACTCCTGGATCAGTACCCCCAGAGGTATTGATTTGTTGTGGGAACATGNTTGCCAGAAATGTCTTGCATTTCGGAATTTTCTTGCATTTTAAATGCATTCTCTGAAGAACACTGATTTTCACAAAAATGTCTTTATGCTGACGCGCAAAAGAATTCTTTGAAACTTTATATGTAGACTTTGTACATTATTAGAGATGTTTTGATCTAAAAGCTAAAGTCTAAGTGTGAATTTCTTTACCTTTATCAAATTTAAAAAAAAAAGAATGCTTATAATTTATCTTTAAAAACTCAGTATATTGTACACTACATTGATATGTATACCTAATTCTTTGATATATATACTCAATATATATCAATGTATTTATTTTTATTTTATGGTTCGTTTAAAATTTTTTAAGATTTATCATTTAACAGATGAAAACACATTTTTGACCTAGAAAAAAAAACTAATCCAAAATTTATGCATCACAATTTGTCTTAATTGCTTCCCAAAGCTTACCAAAGATAAAATTAAAATTTTAATTAAGGCTTCGTTAAAAACAATTATGTCGAAATCAGGCGGATAACTTATGTTATGTTTCCTGCCTTTTCTGTAGTGTTAAAACATTATTACTAGTTCGATAGAATTTTTAACCCTTTAACTGAGTATACGATATTCAGAATCTTCTGTATTATGTCTTAATTGCTTTTTAAATAAGCACAATTGAGAAAGATTTAAAATAATGAAAATAATTTGTTTTTAAATATTGCAACGAAAAAGATGACCCAAACTCTTTCTTTTTCAGACTCATTCCAAATGAAAATAACTGGATTGGACAGCAGACATAGCTGGATTGTGGCCGTGGCCAGCTCCATCATATTCACCTTCGTGACATGCCCCATGAGATTGGGATCACAGCTTTTTGTCTCCATTTTGGATCGTTACGGCGCTGACAGGAATGCAGCATCTTTTCCATTCGCTCTCGCCTATTGCGCAAGAAGTTTGTCAGGTGATTTTTTTTATCTGCTTCATTCAATTTTTGTTAAATCAATAGAATTTTCGCATTTTTTTAATTATATGTACAGAGCGCAAAAGGCAAAATTAAATAAAATACATGAAAAAAAATGGTTTACTTTAAATACTTTTTCAGTGGGAAATGAATGGTTCAGGGGATAGAGCGTTCGTCTTCCAATGAGATGAACAGGCGTTAGATCCTTGCGTTGGCTGGTCGATACGATTTCCGCACCCGGCTTGCACCGACCACAGTGCTGACGTGAAATATCCTCAGTAGTAGACGGAGCATGGATTTGAATCCCCTCGCTATCAGTCAAACCGTGGTAGGTTCTCGTGGTCTTCCTCTCCATGTAACGCAAATGCGGGTTAGTCCCATCAAAAAGTCCTCCACAAAGGCAAATTTCGCCCAATACTTGCTCTTGGAGTTCCCTTGTCTTACAAAGCTACGGAGTTGAACATTAGTAGTCGTAAACCCATAGTTGGGTCGGCTGTTCAACGACGAGTATAAAATAAAATTAAATACTCTAAATTGAAAATTAAAAAAAAATTTTGATACCCAAAAAGTATTTTCTAATATTCTCTTTTTAATAATACTTTTAAAGCAAGAAAAAAACATCCATTTTATTTAGCAAACGGTTGTGGAGACGTAGCAATTTTTAAATAAATTTATTTTTTAAATTTCAAGCTTTAGAAAATATTATTCCAAAAGGCATTTTAATTTATAAATTTTTGCATAGAAATAATTGCTTGATTTGCAAATTTTTTTAGGCAAATTTTGGATGCGTGAATGCATGTACATGTACAATGCGCAAAATAAAAAATGGACCACCCTAAATTACTTTTGATCTGATGATCGGATCTTCACGTTCTAGGTTGTTGTAGTTCATTTACGTCACACTAGAGCTGCACAATGGGCTATTGGCGACGGTCTGGGAAACATCCCTGAGGATGATCCGAAGACATGCCATCACAATTTTGATCCACTGCAGAGGGGATGGCACCCTTGCTTCGGTAGCCCAACGACCTGCACGTGAAGGCGAGCACTTTATGGTAGAACAGTTTAATGAGGACCAATATCGCACACTCTCGGTCCCTAGGTCTAAGTGGTCACCCACCTGCATACTGACCGCAGCCAGTAATGCTTAACTTCGGTGATCTGCTGGAAACCGTGTCTTAACGATCAGTCCACTGCGGGACCTTCACTTTCTAGGACTCAAGCTAAATGTTTCGAGGGATTTATCTCAAATATACTAATTACTTAGTGCAGACGATATTTTAAGTTACGAAATCAGACACACAAATGTACTTTCTCTGAATAAACACATCTTTATTTTTGTTTCCAAATTTCTGACCCTCAAAATGTAGGGGTTAACCACAATCTGGGATTAGTTCGTGTCGAATGCATTAACTGAAATGAATAAAATAAGTTGAATTATGACTTTCGAGAAAAAATGTGAGAATTGGTGTGAGAATTGTTATCGGAGAATAATTAGTAATCCTTAAATTAGGTTATCACCGACGAGACAGTGTAAGGTTCAGGGAGCTGGGTATCAAAAAGGTTCTGGGTTTGAATCCCGAACAAGTCATGGATGTTCTTTCATTCTTTGTACTATCTGTCCCTAGTGTGAGAGCTGCGTTGGCCACCAAATATGGTGCCTCTGAAAGTGTGACCCACAAATCTGTTCTACTGATACCTGAATGTTGAGTGTTAATCCGTTAGTCATTGGAAAAAAAAGTAAATCAGGTTATTTTATTGTGAATTTAAGAATTCGTCGAGAAATACTAAAACAATCATTTGTAGAAACATATCTTTTTAGAAATTTGTTTAATATATTGTTATTGAAAAAAAAAATATATTTCAAAATTTGCTATTTTTTAAATTGTTATTTTGCTTAAATAACTTCATAACAATATTAAATAAACAATCGATAAAATAATTCTAATTATTAAATAAATAAATGATTTTTAGTTAAATGTGAACCTATTACAGGTTTCAAAACTCATTACTGATAGAAAAAATTCTTAATTAATGGAACCCTTGTGATCTTTTTACGTAACTTTGGAGTTCTGAACATCACCTTTTAGGATCCACTGGTTTACTTTTCCTTAGTTGAAGGAATGTGGAGCCAGTCCCTGAAGCTCCGTGTCGCGGAACTGTCCCATAGTTGTTGCGGTCTATGCTTTGTGATACAAAATCGTTTTTCATTCACTCGAACAAAAAGCTTACAGGGGGGAAATATGTTACTTTAAATCAGATTTATTGTAAAAGCGAAGTAATCGGAATATTCTTTCTAACTAAAACTCACAATGATTCTTTTCGCCAACAGGTCCGTTTGCAGGATATTTTGGCGAGAAGTTAGGACTGCAGAGAGTGACACAGATTGGTTGCTTATTATGTGCAATAGGCATTGGAGGGTGCTTCTTTGCAGAGAGCATCATTATCATTGATATCTGTTTTGGCTTAATTTTTGGTAAGTATAGAATCCTTTGTGCAAAAACTCCACACGTTGTTTGATTCGTAATTATCACTTTTTGTATAGTTATAGAGTCTTCGTGAAAAATAATGCCAAGAACGGTGTAGTAAGGGAAAGCAAAATAATAAGTGGACTTATTAGAATACTCTGAAATTTTGACGAGTCACTATTGAAGTTACTAAAAGTAAGGAAGATATTAAAACCAGTGAATATCTTTTAACCCTTAACGATCGGTTAATTTTCAAAAAAAACGGTCATAAAAGTGCCTATTTTGCCAAATACACGTATTTGATTAGTGCTGACATCTAGTTTAAAATATACTGACTCTCTACAATTACCTTAAAAAATCCTAGTACTGCCTTCTGGTGTGTAAAATGAGGAATAAAATGTTTTCCGGGCAAGGAAAATGAATTAGCTTTAATCTTATTGGCGCGTTACTACTGAACACTCCAACCCGGCAATTTCACGGGAGCGAGAAATCGAAGGCGAAACCTCACCCCGTCATTTTCAAGGGGAGCGAGAAGGAAGGAGTTAAGTGAGGAGGAATCTTAAAGACGGTATCTAGCTATAGACATTACAATTTCATCCGACAATAACACTAAATGATTACGAGATTTTTAAATCCCTTTTTTCTCTCCTAATTAGTGTTTTAACAACGTTTTTTTTTTCCTTTCTTAAATATTTATTTGCAACCCTTAATAAGCATAGTTTTTCAAATTAATTTTCTACAAAGATTTCTTAATTTTATAGCTAAGAGTTGTCATGAGATAGCATTTCACGCAGAACTAAATAGAAAATACAAAACTATAGTTTTTTAAAAGTAATTTATTTGCTCTTAATAATTTTAAATTTTTTAATGTCTTTATATCTTTTTATAAAATAGACAAATGATAGATACATGAATAATTTATTGCTGAAATAATATTCCCGTGGTGGTTATGTCTGGCGATAAATAATTATTACCAAGCCATGATAATTCCCCTGATCTAGCTACCCCTTATGAGCATCTTGGCTGTGGCACGAATGAGGGACTGAGCACTAAAGCTCCAATTAACTCCAAGAGGTAAAGTGGGGTAGAAGTTTGGGGCAAATTGTCAGGGACACCTTTACAAACGTGCATATTAAATCAATAATGAAATAAATAAGAATAATCAGGCATTAAACTAAGCAGCTCTCCCCCTGAACGTTGCGCTTTTTTTTATTTAATGCAGTGAGAAAAAAACAAGATGCTATCAGCGTAGCATTGTTTAACATCGTGGCTGATCAAAGAAAAAGAGTGGATTAAAATTTTCAATAAGTAACTTTAATAGAAAAGGAAATAGTAAGCGGTTTGATAGTATTTTAGTTCGACTCGACGGATAAACTGATACTTTATTATTTTATCACACACGTTTTCTTATTGGATTTAGTGGAATTTTTATAGCTTGATAATGTTTTGGCTATTTTTCTATCTCAAATAAAAAAAATTTCCGACAAATGTTTGAATTTGTTGCCTACAATTCTAAAAATATGAATTAATAAGAATGAATTAATCCCCAGTGAAAATATGAATTAATACGAGGTAGTTACTTCGGAGCACCCATTGTGCATTTCGGAATCATACATCCATTGATTGTCCCAAAATTGACCGATGGTTTGAAAATATTAATTAAAGAAAAACGGAAGGAGATAGAAATGTATAGGAAACCTGGATTCTATCTCCTTCAAGTTACAATATTAATTACAAAGATCGTCAACAGATAGCGCTGTTGATTGGAAAACTATTTGCCAGATCATATCCGCATGTCAAACCATTCCAACTGAAATATTTGCACAGGCGTTTGCTAATTTTCTTCTCAGTCTATGCCACATTATTGCTGCAAATGGTGGTCAGATTAAAAACAGCTTTTATAGTATACGGCGCCATTTGCTGACGAACTCTGTAACTAAACTTGAAACTTAGTGAAGTTAAATCCAGTTTTCTGAGAAACGTGCATAAAAATGTCCGTTTCTATCGTTTTTTATTCTTTTAAATTGACTTTTCAAGTAGGTGATCACGCAGGAGACAACCGGTCCTTAGTCAAAGTAAAGTGGTTAACTGTTAATGAAAAGTATAAACTCATAATCAGAATCTGATGCAAATCTTTCACATTTTTATTTTAGATAAAATGTATTTTTCATTTTAGGATTTGGTTTAGGATGGGCCACTGCTGTTGTCCCTGAGATCATCAATCAACACTTCGACAGGCACAGAGCAAAGGGACAAGGAATTGTCTTTGGTGGGAGCGGCTTGGGTTCCTCTTTATTTCCTCCTCTTTTGGAATTAGTACTGTTGCATTTCGGGACATCCGGAACTTTCCTAATCATATCCGCCATCATACTTAACAGCATACCAGTGACTATGTTGTTAAATAAACCCAAGCCTGAGAAGTCAGAATCACTGAAACCTTCATCAGCGGGTGAATCGAATTTGAAAACAAAACAATCAAGCGTGTGCCATGCGATTGAAAAGGAAAAAGAATCTAATTTAAAGCTGAAATTTGATTCACGGAAATTCGAATTTTATAATAAACTTGCGAACGATGTTTCAGATGTTAAATCGACTGATGTGTCAGAATTTCAACTCCATCCTGATTCTATCTTCTCATTTGTACCAAGTTCCCTTTCTGATCAAAATACTTTAAACTCTACTCCAGTACGTTTGTTGTCCTATACAAGTACCGAGCCTTTGGAATTCCGAAGATGGCAGAAAAACATATTAGAAAGACATTCCAAGCAAATGGACACTGATGTGCTCAATAATCAAAACTTAAAAAATCAGAAGCAAACATCTTCAGTTATCAATACGCAAGTGCTTAAGGACCAAGTGCATACGCCTGCAGTGTTAAATTGCAGTGTCTTGAACGATCAAATTTACTATATAAACAATAAATTTAGAACTATTACTACAAATAGTAAGAAACCCACTTCGCAAGAATCAAGTAATTCCATTAGTGTTCTATGGAATCCCGTGTTTTTGCTCATAACCCTGATTCAAAGCTTGCATTTCTACGTCATGTATATGTTTCTAACCATTACCATAGACATTGTTCGAGACAAGGGCGTCGAACGCGATCACGAGGTATATTTCGTGATGGCTCTGTCGTTTTTCGATACAATTGGACGCTTTCTCTTAGCTTCTGTTACCGATCATGGATACATAACTGTCGCCAACTTTAGTGCCATTTGTTTCGCCCTAATAGGACTAATGTGCCTAATGCTTGTTTTTGTGTCGGGGTTTTCGGCTACTTTAACTGCCATCTGCTTACTCGGACTTATTTTGGGTGGCAATACAACAAGTCTTCCCGGAACCTTGAATGAGTTTATTGAGAAGAAGAATCGAGCGATGGCAATGGCATCCAGGCTCTTGCTGTATGCACCAATGAGCTTCACGATGTCACCCTTAATAGGTATGTCAGTAATATTTTTTATAAACACTGTTCCGTAATCACTGTATTTAATGTATGTTACACTTATCTATATAATTGCTGGATGAATTGTTAATATGTGATAACCTAACCGACAGAAGTGAAACTTGCCAAATTTGCTAACTCACCCCAAGTTTAGGCATAGCTCTTACGTTTAGCATTAATGTCAATGTGCGTGATTGCACTCTTAAAATGATATTTTAAAACAGCCGAATCCTTTTAATTAATTATTCTAATAAGTAATTTTAATAAATAGAATTAACGTTAAGTAATTCTTTTATGAAGTTTCCAAATAATTATAATATTAAAAGAAATTACAGCTAATTTTATTTCTTACAATTTGCGCCATTCTTTACATTATACTTATCATTTTGCTTTACACTTTATTTTTATTTGCACCTTATTTTATATTTTAAGCTTTATTTTACTTTATAGTCTACGCCTTACTTTATATTTAACACTTTATGTTATATTTAACACTTAAATTTACTTTTTACTTTACATTAACTTTGCTTTATATCTTACAATTTACTTTACGCTTTCGTTTTACTTTTTACTTCACTTTACTTTAATTTTGCTTTTTTAACTTTAAATTTTATTATATACATTGCTTTTTATTTTACTTTTACTTTTCTTTACATTTCACTTATTTTTTACGTTTCTTAGCTTTATTTTTGAAACTAACGCTTCCATGCTAATAAAATTCATACACTCCACTAATAGCGGAGGATTTAAGGCTGTTTTTCGAATGATACGTCATAATATGAAATGATGCTTTTTCGCTAATCATATACTATTTTTATAACTGCTGTGAGTTTTCAACTGTTACTCATGACAGTTAGGTCAAGTTTAGCCTATCTAAAGCCAGCATTGTCTAAACTTATATGAAAAATGGCGCAACACGTCAATACGAAGCAAAACCACAGTCTTACGAAAAGGAAAAGCGTTTGTGGTTCAATGTTTTAATATTTGAAAACTTACTCTAATGCTGCATTATTTGGGATCATAAAAATTTGCAAATACTAAGAATACGATAATGATTTTGATCATTTTTAAACTAGGGGGAAAAATGTCGCAAAATCTGCTTTCAAAAATATTTAAGTTATTTGTCTATTCTAAAGCCCAAATAATTCGTCACGGCAATATTATATATATAGTTAAAAATCAACACATTGATTTAAGCGTAAAGCACGTAAACTATGCCTTTTTTTTTTAAATTTGCTTGTACAATTTAATAATAGCAGTATAGCAAAATAACTTTAAATTAGGGATACAAAAATATTTATAGCTTTAAAATACCTTTATTAGAGCTTTTTTATTATACCTTTATAACTTTTATTAATTTTATACTGATAACAATCAAAATAATATGGAAATAAATGAGAAAAAACTGGATCCCACCACGTGATTTTCTGGCCAATAAAAATACGCGTACAACAATAAAAAACTGCGACACCGTTATTAGATTTTTATATGTAGTAAGATATTTTTTTTCTGAAAATAGAAGTTTAAAAACTGCAGAATGTTAAAATTAATGAAAACGACTTATTTGAAAGTTTTCCTGATATTCGGGTAAAATATCAATTACTTATTACCGGTTTCTTACTGCGGTCAAAATGACTGTAACTGTCGTTATAGGTAAGTAAAAAAGTCTGTTATTCTAGCCTTAAGTATAATAACCAGATTAACCACATTCATAACCTGGCAGAGATATGTATACCATTTGCATGTATACACTTTACTGGTATTTCATGCACTTATGCCTTATGATAAAGGGACATTGTCCGGTATTCTCTAAACTTAAGTTTATTTACTTATTTTTTTTATTCATTTTCTAAAGAAAATGCGAAATTGTTTGATATTTTTACACTGATGGTTTTCCTTAAATACGTCTTATTAATTATAACTAAATAAGATAGTCAAAGTAAAACATATGTTTTATAACATGGATTTATTAAAAAAGGAAAATGTTATTTTTCTTCAGTAGTCAATTCAGCAATATTTTTCAATAAAGTAAAATGAAGAGAGAAAAATCCGATGTTTCTTTTTCTCTTACTGACATTCGCCAAACCACACTATCATATTTGGGTTAAGAAAAACAACAACATCATTAAACACAAGTCGTTAAAAATAAATTAAATGAAGAAAATGGAACGCACACCAAAGGGCAGTAAAGTGGTATCGAAATGAGAAGGGGGGATGGAATTACTTCGACTAATAATTTCCTGTCAGGATTACAGTATCATTATTAAATGAAACTCAAAGCTATTTCTAGCTCTCGCCTTCTGTTCTATCTCACAGTGATTGACATCGATGATGCTTTGTTTGACTGATTTTATACAGTTGTCAATGTCACGCTAAAATACATTCTACATGTCGAGGACCTGAACATTTTCAGAAGAAAGGAACGATTTTTTTTTAGCATTTTCGTTATAAATACTTGTACTTGTTCTTCAAACAATTAACAGAAAAAACAATTAAAAGTACTAAATTTAAAAAGTCAATGGTAGTCCATTTTTCAGAGTAGTTCTAGCTTCAAGCAGTAGTCTTCAAACTCTGTCCTGACTTGCAGAAGCTGGCATATTTCATGCCAAGTCAGAGTGCAATTCGGCTACATTCTGAATTTCACTTATTTTCAAATGGTGTGAATGAAAGGATCTTCGTTTACGATGTCTCTATTATTGGTGTTTAGATTTGACTTACTCTTTTTAAAGTGTAGATAAAAGTTAAAATTTTTTGCTAATTTGAAATAAAGTGGTCCTCAAGATAATCATTTCGATTGTTCAATTCTAAATTCGAAGAAATAGTTAATTCTTCAGCTACCCATGTAGCATAATGCGTACATTAAATGTACATTTTTGGGTAATTAGTAAAGTCAATACGCTTTATACGTAAATGTCACGTATCATTGACGGAATGATATTATCATTGAAATTTTTGGTCAAAAAAGCTTTGGTATATTTTACGTAATATTAACGGAATGGATTATACCAACAACCCTTCGGTAGGATTGCTTTCGTATATTTTAAGAAAGATTAACGAAAGAATATTTACAATTCAGATTAAGTAAAAATGATTCTGTGTATTTTACGTATTATTGACAAATTAAATTTACCATTTAAATTTTGGTAAATTTCGGTTCGAATTTATTTACATAAATTTTCTATTTTTTGGATATCTGTTTTTTCCTGTAATTCGACGTTTCAGCTTATGTACATTTTGACGCAAATATTACAAAAATGACGCACTCTTTCTTGCCTAGTACAAATGGTAAAATATTCGTAAAAGAAACAAATTTGTTTACGTAAAATTTTATGTAACTTAGTTTTTTGGATAATTATTTTTTTCTATAAATTGACGTTCCAGTTTAACGCAAATTTTACGAATCCTTAGTAAAATTTAAAGGTGAAATACACGTATTTTTGAAGTAAAATTGGTGGTACAACTACCTGGAAAGCTGTTAATCCACGCTGTCAATCAATTATCCCTGCTCAATTTTTTTAACGGCCATAATAGGAAAGCCACATCATTTTGGCCTCTTTAGCCCTCTCAACAAACTTCCTCATCGCAACGAGTGAAAAGTCTTTCAGTCACGACTGATTTAAAGTTGTTACTCCATTGCGTACACTCTTTGGTTGTTTAGTCGGCTGCCAGGATCGAACTCACGTCTTACTGCTCGTTACCACCGGGATAAGCACTGCTTTAACCTATTGCACCACCTGAACACCTTCACATCGTGTGCCAATTTTACAAAATAATACTCAGAAGGTATACAGTATCTGATATAAATAATCAAACAGATAATTTTAGTTCTCATGGATGTTTATGCTAAAAACTTGCACTAATCTAAGTAAATCCACGCATTTCTTACTCGCTGACTAGTTTCAAGACGAAAGCTTGCATGCATCTTAAAACTGAGGTAAATAAAAATATCAAAAGGTCTTGAAAAAAATTTAATGAGTTCAAAAACAACTACGAAGGTTTTGAAATTTTAAAACTAATGGAGGGACCTTCTTTCATGAATGACACCATTGCCGAGCCCTTTAGATTTAGTGGAGGAGACGGTGTGGTTTTCAGGCTAAAAAAATGTTTGAAAATTCCCAAGTTTAGAGAAATTTTTTTTAGAAAAAATTAGCGGGTTATTGGTTCTGTAGAACCTTACACACAAACTTTATTTCTTTTTTATAAATGATTTTATCGGTAAGAAATATTTTTTAGTTGTTTAGTAAAATGTCAGTTGTGAATTAGTTGTTTATTTAAATTTATTTAAATGTGAAATAATAAGATTGTTTTAATTTTTAGGTATCTTCAGAGAAGGTATGGGTTCATATGATGGACTGCTCTACATGATGCTGGGCATGTCTATGCTGTGTAGCATTCTTCTACAGTTCATGTCGCGTTTCATTAGGCGCAGAGGCAGAGAAGAACGCTGCGAACAGAGATGATCTTCACTCATTCTACATCTGACGATGTGGAATCGAAAATCTACACCTGAAATCATCTTTAAGACTTATTCAACACCATGAATAATCTATTTCACATTTTTACTAATTCTACATCTGACCTTGGTACTCCATATCATTATTTATTAGACTCGTATGTTTTCATAACGCTGGCATCATTATATGTTGACATGATGACAAAATGTGTTTTCTGGAATGAAGCTGCACTTCAGTAGCGAATTTAGAAGGTCATTTTAAATTACAGTATTTCATAGCCATTTTAAGTAAAGAATTTTTCAGTATAGAACTTTACAGGCCACTTTACATTACAGAATTTTACATCCGATTCAAGCGGAGAATCGTTTAAAAAAATTGACAGGACATTTTACTTCATAGGATTATAGCCATTACAAGCAAAGACTTTTTCACCAAAGATTTTGGCAGATCATTTTACTTTACAGTATTTTAGTAACTTCAAGTGAAAAAATTCTCATCACAGAATTTGACAAGTCATTTTACATTACGGAATTTTGCAGCTATTTCAAGTAGAGAATTGTTCAGTAGAAAACTTGTCAGGCCATTTTATTTAATTGAGTTTTACAACTATTTCAAGTAGAGGATTGTTCAGTAGAAAACTTGACAGGCCATTTTATTTAATTGAGTTTTACAACTATTTCAAGTAGAGAATTGTTCAGTAGAAAACTTGACAGGCCATTTTATTTAAATGAATTTTACAACTATTTCAAGTAGAGAATTGTTCAGTAGAAAACTGGACAGGCCATTTTACCTTACTGAATTTTATAAATTTTGAGTGCAAATTTTTTCAAGAGAGAACTTGATAGGCCCTTTTGAATTGCGAAATTGTGCAGCCATTTCAAGTAGAGAACTGTTCAGTAGAAAGCTTGGCAGGTCATTTTACTTCGTAGAATTTTACAGCCATTTCAAGGAAAACTTTCTCAGTAGAGAATTTGAGTGGCCATTTCACTTTACAGAATTTTAATAATTTCAAGCGCAAAATTTCTCAGTAGAGAATTTGGTAAGGCATTTTAAGAAGAGACTTGTCCAGTAGAAAACTTTACTGGCTATTTTATTTTACAAAACTTTAGTCATTTTGCGTGCAAAATTTTTCAGTAGAGAGCTTGATAGACCATTTTGCATATTTTCAGTGCCAAGTACATAAAATTTATTGTTATAATGTTATTCATACTTTTCATGGGAATGTACTATATGTCACTTACTTAATTTTTATAATGTTATTCATACTTTTCATGGGAATGTACAATATGTCACTTACTCAATAAAACCTTTGTGTCAAAACTGTCTCTTTCTGTACTGCGCAACACGATGAATTTGAATTAAAATTATCTGATCAACTTAATAAAATAATGAAGCCTACAAAGAAGGATACAGCTAAGTAAGTTACTTGCCTGTTAAGCTTAAATAGCTAATAATGCTTTTACCTGCTTCAACGTCAGTTGAGATAGTTATGTTGCTTGCATGGCTTGAATATAGAAAAAAAAGTAAAATGTATTAAAAAACCCATATAAAATGTTCAGAATTACAAGGCTACGGAGGTGAACATTAGTAGTAAGCACAAAACTTGTGTCGGCTGTGTAACGACGGTAAATAAAAGATAAAATTACTAAGCAACCCTTAATAGTTGACATTCTTTGGGGGGAAATCCCAAAGTCATTGAGATACGAAACAATTTAAATAAAGAAAAACAAACTATTTTGAAAATATTACATAAAATTCTCTATTATTTTCATCATTTTTTTAATTTTATTAAAACGCAATTTTATTAAAACGTATTATTTTGTCATCAACAATAAAACGAAAAAAAAACGCTTTTATAAATGTTGGAGAATAGTTGTATTGGTAGCAAATTTTTTTATTGTTGATTTTAATTGTTTTATTTTAAATTAAAATGTTCGATGTAGAATGCTTAAGTACATTTCTATATATGCATGCTTTTTTTCTTAATTTATTCCAAATATAATTTTTTTTAATTATTGCTATTTCTTTTTTCTCAGACGTTTTACTTTCATTTCATAAAAATTACTAAAATATTGAATAATAATGATTTATTGATTGCTTATAAATGTAACTAAGAGTGTCAAAACTTATTGTTGGTTTTAAAAAAGTCCTTCTTCTCGGTGCCTCAGGGACCCTTTCATGAAGCCCTAGGTTCCCGCAGAACACCTTTTAGGAACCACTGATTTATAAACATTAATTGACTTTTCAAAGAAAAAATTAAAACACAAGTTTAATAAGAGAAATTTGAAAAACGGTACACCTTTTAGGAACCACTGATTTATAAACATTAATTGACTTTTTTAAAAAAAAATTTAAAACTAGTTTAATAAGAGAAATTTGAAAAACGGTACACCTTTTAGGAACCACTCATTTATGAACATTAATTGACTTTTAAAAAAAATACATTAAAACGCAAATTTAATAAGAGAAATTCGAAAAACGGTACACCTTTTAGGAACCACTGATTTATAAACATTAATTGACTTTAAAAAAAATAAATTAAAACACAAGTTTAATAAGAGAAATTCGAAAAACGGTACACCTTTTAGGAACCACTGATATATAAACATTAATTGACTTTAAAAAAAAATAAATTAAAACACAAGTTTAATAAGAAAAATTCGAAAAACGGAACACCATTTAGGAACCACTGATTTAGATACATTAATTGACTTTTTTCATAAAGAAAATAACAGTTTTGATAAGAGAAATGCTATGTTAATTTTTTAAAACACAAATTTCAATCCAGCTCACCGACATAATGTAAACAGAGGCAGGATATTGTTTCGGTTCTAAGAAAAGTATTATCATTTAAGTTGAGAAGCAGTTGATGAGTTTATATGTATTGAATGCATAAAATATATGATGTCCCGTCTGTCTTTGTCAATGACATTATTTGCGACCTCCTATGTTATAGATAACAAATTAGTATAAGCATACGCAAATTTTCTTTTCGGTACCTAATAAATTTTTCAGGTACTGTGATTCCGAAAGTTAGAAAAAAGTAAACGATATTAGCCGTCATTGGTGACCAGATTGGTCAGCTTTCAAAATTATCTAGTACAACATATAAAGTTAAATGATAACAAAACTGAATGCAGATAAGAACTGTTATTAAATATTCTAATTCTTCAAACCTGCCTCCAAACCTGCCTCCAAATCTAACACCTTAACTAGTCTTGAACAATATATTAACTAAATTATCATTGGCAAATCCAATTTGGGCAAATCCATGGCAAAAAATTTTCTAATATTTAATGAGAATTTGTTAAAGTTTTTTTTATTAAGTGTTAAAAATTTCTTTGAAATCATCAATACAAAACAAAATGTTTAATTACATTTTAACCTTATTAACATTAAAATTTTATAATTGAAATTCAGCCTTATTAATTATAAATTTTGAATTATCCAGTATAATATTATTACTTTTCGCACATTCAGATTTGAGCCAGTCCAAGGTTACTAACAAATCAAACGCGTTTCTATACTTTAGTAAGAACGAACCATAAGTTGATTCCATCGTTTCTTTTATTTTCTTATTTTGTTGTATTCTTTTATTTTCTCCTTTTGTAATTTGGCAAACTTGATATGAAAACATTTTAAATCATTTTTGAAAAATGTCGGTAAGTCTTACTACATTTGAATTCGCCAGTCTCTTTATATAATACATTTTGAGTTTTATTCTGTATTTTCTATATTTTGCTTGATTGTTTTATTTTGCGTTTTTTCTTTTCTTTTACATTTTTTGCTAAATAAGTTCTATTTTCGTTTCAGTTTTCGGTGCTCCTCACACTACTGTATATGTTGCTTTGGCTACATTAATACAATATTAGAAAGCACTTTTTCGCCTATAATCGTAAGAGCTGATGACGAGATTAGGGGAGAGTCGGGTAGCCCCGCCCAGCGGGTACCCCCGCCCACTGTCAATTTCATATGTATAGAATATTTTTTCAAGTCAATGGGCCATCGGACATTAATTGTTATATTAAAAAAAGATTATTTTCAAAGTTTCAAGTATTTATGCAGCTGTTAACATGGTAAACAATAGTTTTGAAAATATGTTGAATGCAGTAGAATGTTTCGATTGTTTGAATGGATTGTTTGAATTTGATTGTGGTTGAATGTTTCGATTAAACTTCATTTTAATACTAAAAAAATAATTTTTTCTATACATACAGCATTAAAGTATGTAGTCTTAAGTTTAATGTGCACAAACACAACTACTTCCACTTAGNATATTACATTTTGAGTTTTATTCTGTATTTTCTATATTTTGCTTGATTGTTTTATTTTGCGTTTTTTCTTTTCTTTTACATTTTTTGCTAAATAAGTCAGTTTCGTTTCAGTTTTCGATCCTCCTCACACTACTGTATTAATATATTTTGCTTTGGCTACATTAATACAATATTAGAAAGCACTTTTTTGCCTATAATCGTAAGAACTGATGACGAAATGCTGTCTTTTCTTTATTTTCCTTTCCGTTTTTTTTTTTTGAGTTTTTGAATATTTTTAGAATTTTTTTTTCCTTTAAATTTTTTTTTACATATTTTTTAACGTTATTTTTAACTTATAATATATTTTTTCAAATTTTTAATATTTTCGTGTGCCAAATGGACAGATATATTTAATACTATTTTTGCTTGCATCTCATTGTGCATGAAACTGATCGTTAAGTTCTAAACCATTTAACAGATCGCTTTAACTGTAATTAATAACAGTAAATTAATGTTTTTTTTGCACAAAAAACAATGGAAAACTGCGACGTTATCATTAGATTTTCATATGTAGTAAGATTACAGATACAGAGATTCTTGCAAAAATTGTGATGTTAAAGTGCTTGTGAAATTTTAAAACATGCTGCCCAGAATGGTTAGGACAATATTTTCTTTTGTAAGTATTACGGGATAACTGCAAAATGAGTAGCTCTGACACCCTGAGCAAATATGTTTCAATATAATAAATTTTAAAATAAACTGCAATAAGTAAAATAACAGAGCAACATTAATAATTTATTCATTATGCGTATATTTTTTTCTTTAAAATTTTAAACTGACTTCTGCAATGAAAATAATTATGTTTCATTTATTTTCGAAAATACGTTTTCAAGCTTGCGCTATTCCTGAAATCAAACTGTTGTGCTTCGGTTTTCTGTGCAAAACATGGCAACGCTTAGAAAGGGAAAGATTGACTTCATTTCACAAAACTGTAAATAAAGATGATTCGGATAATCAGGTAATTCTGATAATCAGAGCCCTTTTCTGTTACTTCCTACTTTCTCTTTATCGAACAACTTGATCAATGAAAAAATGACTTCCTGCGGAACGATCTCGAAAAATAAAAAAAAAGGTGCCCATAAAGAACAAATGTTTCCCAATCATTGGAAATGTTACAGGTGAAAAGACCTTGTTTACACTCATTAGTGAGTAGCGGGGTCGAGTGAGCTTTCTCTTCGTTTCACGGGGCGATGGAGATCGGTGAGGAAAACGGAAGTTTGTTTCGGGCCGTTCCGCTCCGGTGGTTCGCAATTCACTCCCCGAACGCGGACACTTCGATATCCAAACATAACGGAGAGAAAGTGCGAGACGGACGCAACATGCCAAACTATCAGCCACAGGTGGACGAGCCTGCTTCGTTCGAAGGACTCCCACCACCGGTGAGTGCCTTTTTTTTTCTTTCTTAATTGGGAAGGAATTATGAAAAGCTTATTCTTCAGAGCTTATTCCTAGAATAGCTTCATGACTGTTTCTAGATCTGTCTGAATCCTCTTTAAATGTTATTACACCAATGGAGATAAAACGGAATTTGGATTTGAAAAGTCTCTCCCTCTCTCTCTTTATATATATATATATATATATATATTTTGTCATCTACAAT